>NC_066523.1:7624165-7689165 GCF_024679095.1 Eriocheir sinensis | reverse complement strand
TCCTTCCGTTCCTTTCTCCTTCTCTCCCTCCCTCTCTTCCTCTTTTCTTCGCTACATGAACCATTCACTAACTTTCGACAGCTCGGTCACCCTTTGCAGCAATTCGATAAAGTTGTTTTAATATCACAAAAAAGGTCTTCAGTGATACTCAATAAAAAGTTTTCGTACTGGTCTGTCTTTGGCTTTTAACTTTATCTTCTGTTTGCGGTTTGGTTTTTATTCGTTTGTGTGTTTTTCTGTCTGTTTTGTTCACTATTTGTTATGTTTTTTTTAGTACTAATAATATATGCAACTTTTTTTTCCTATCGTTTTTATTTCTTTCTGCTTGTCTTTGTCTATTTGCTTTCCTTATTATTTTTGGATATGTTTTTTTCTAGTACCAACAGTATCTATAGCTGTTTTTTTCCTGCCTTTTCTCATTTCTTTCTGCAATTCTCCTTTTATTTCTTTTATTCATTATTTGTTGCTACATTTTCTAGTACTAACAATATCTATACCTGTTTTCTTCCTGCTTTTTTTTCATTTCTGACTGGCATTTTCCGTCTTTTTATTCATTTCTTCTTTAATGTTATGTGTTTTTCCTGTACTAACAATATTTATCTCGCCCTCTATCACACGGTTTGTTACTCGAGTTGTTTTCGTTCTCCTTTCATGCCGCTCCTCCATCCCTTCGCCTATTTGTTTCACCGCAATTTTCCTGTCCGTTCTTTCCGCTGCCCTTCAATTTGTTTTACCGCTACCTTGCATTTTCCTGCCGATACGAACGATATTCATTTATTTCTCTACCTCCTGTTTTGTTGCGAGAGGTATGTATGTTCGTTTTCTATTTTTTTGTTGTTTTCTTTCATCTCCGACTATCAATTTTGTTCTACAGCGCTCTGATGTTTGTGTGCCGATACCAACAACCTACATTCATTTCTCTACCTCGTCGTTTGTTGCCGCTGGAGGAGGTGCTTTCGTGTTTGGTTCTATTCTTTTAACTGTTTTCCTGGAGCGCTATATATGGTCTTTGGTTTCATTCGCATCTCCATTTAGTCTATGTCATTGTAGTTTGATTCATGGTACTGTCATATTTGTTTTCCTCTCTCAGTCCTTCAATCCCCTCTCAAGCAGACATTCACCTCCATTCGGCTACAGTTTTCCTCTCTATCTACCTCATCGTTTGTTTCCTTTGCATCTCCATTCAGTCTGTGGCGTTCTAACTTGACTTGCCCGTTCTCTCTTCCGTACGGCACTGACATTTCTCTTGCAGTCCCTCAGGTCCCCACTCTTGGCATTCACGCACTCCCATCCCGCTACAGTCTCTTCTGTGTCCCCCTCTCTCTGTTCTTCACACACACACCTTTTCCCCTACAGTCACTTCGTCTTCCTCCCTCTCTTCTCACACGCATACAACTTTCCCGCTCTAGTCACTTCGTATACCTCCCTCTCTGCTCTCCCCCCATACACACACATTCACTACTTTCCCTCTCCGATTATTTCTTCCTCCTTTTCTGCTCCCCACACATCCACCGTTCCCTCTCCGGTCAGTTCTCTTTCCTCCCGAAACTCTCCCTCTACAGGCACACGTGCACACAAACTCTCCCCGTCTCAGCCATTTCTCTAACCTCCCCTCAACCTCCCCCACGTCCCGCCCCAGCCACTTATCTTCTCTCCCCTTCAGCCCGACACACCAGCCCTGTCCACCCCAGTCCAGTCCCAGCCCCTCCCAACCTGACCTCTGGCGGCTATCAGAACCTGGAAAGATACGGGACTCAGAGTTATTGGAACACCCGAGGTCCTAACTTTTGTGGGCGAGCGGCGGGGCGACGAGGGTACACGAGGGTGACTGAATAAAAACGTTAAATTAGAGGAGAGAAAATGGAGTGAGGCTTTTGCGGGAAGGGTCCGTGCGTGGGGGCGAAAGAATTTTTTTTTTCTTTCCCTCTCTCTCACTTTCTCTTGCACACACACACACACACACCTCACAAACACACCTGCACCCTCTTCCTCCACACACACACACACACACACACACACACACACACACACACACACACACACACACACACACATTGTTACACACACACACACACACACACACACACACACACACACACACACACACACACACACACGGTGACTCAATCCCCCCCCCCCCCCCCACACACACACACATACCTACATCCCTTCGCCCCCTCCACACATCGCAAATAGACTAGCAATAGCGCATACCTCGGTAAGTATATATCAATTCTCGTTCATCTGCCTCCATCCACTAATTTTCCCAAGCTCGAAACGCCATCAATCAGAGCGAGCGGAGGCACCAGCAACGGCGGACAGAGAGTAATTTCATCAGCCTCATAAAATACGCAACCGAGTGAGTTTCGTTCCGCCTGGCACTGCGTTACGTAACAATTAGTGCTGCCTCGGTATGTGTTCGTAATTGATTTAGTATGTGTTTCAGGAAGAGCAAATAAATGGCGGGGCGATGGATACTAAAACTCGCAGTGGGTCAGTTAGAACAACGAGTATTTTTTACCTGAGGAAGAGAAAGAGAAGGAGGATTGAGGATTAAGGAGGAGGAGAGGGAGAGAAAGGGCAAGAGGAAGACAGAGATACATAAAAAAGGAAAGAAGAAAGAGGTAAAAATAGAAAAGAAGGGTAAAGAAAAACAAATAAAAACGAAGAGAAGAAAAAAGAGGTGAGAAAGAAGTTAAGGAAAAGAAACTAAGTAGGGAAAGAGAAAAAAACATTAGGAAAGGTAGAAAGAAAATGAGAAATTAAAAACGAAGAATAGGAAGAAGATACATGAAAAAGAAGATAAAGAAAAGAAGATGAGTAAGGAGAAAGTAAAAAAAAGATTAGAAAGTGGAAAGAAGAAAAGATGATAAAGCTGTGGAAGAGAAAGAAGAAACAGAGGGGGAAAATGAAGTAAAGAAAGAATAAGAAGATAAGACGAGGAAAAGTATCTATATCCTTTCCTTGCAGTTAAAAGGAAAAGGAAGAAGCAGAAGTAAAGAAGGAGATAAAGAAGAGAGAAGAAGTAAAGAAAGAGATAAAGAAGAGAGAAGAAGAAGTAGAGGAGGAGGAAGAAAAGCAGCAGAAGAAGCAGGAGAGGAGAACGAAGTGGAGAGAATATAATAAAAAAAGACAGATAAGAGAAGTCTCAGGCGGAGGAATAAGAAGAAAGAGAAGAAACAAAGAAGGAGAAAGAAGAGAAAGAAGAATTAGCAGAAGGGGTAAAAGTGGAGAAAAAATAAGATGTAAGAAGAGAATGGGAACCATCTTTATAGCTTCCCCGCACCGAAAAAGATATAAAAAAAAAGTTGAGTAGGAGTAAGAGGAGAAAGAAGAATCAGAGGAGGAGGAAGAAGCATAGAAAAACAAGAAGAAAAAAAGGAGGAGATCTTCATTGTTTTCCCCCACCAAAAACGAGAAAGAAAAAGCGGAGAAGAGGGAAGAGGAAGACGAAGAAGAAGAAAAAGAAGAATCAGAGGAGGAGGAGGAGGAAGGGAAGCAAGAATAAAAATAAAAAGAGCGTGGGGAAGTATCTTGATCGTTTCCTTGCACCGAGAAGAAAGAGGAGAGGAAAAAGCAGAGAGGGAGAGAAAAGTGGATAAAAGAATGGAAGGAGGAAGAAGTGGAGCAAGAATGTGAAGAAAAAGAAGACGAGGAGAAGGAGAAGTTTAATACTCGTCTTTCCACGCCGAAAAGTGGAAAGAAGAATAAGCAGAAAATAAGAAAGAGAAGAAAGAAGAAGTGGGATAAGGAGAAAAAGACAAGGAGGAAGCTTCATGCTCGCCTTTCCTTACCAGAGAGTAGAAAGAAGAAGAAGGAGAGACGAAAAGAAGAAGAAAGAGAAGAAAGATGCAGTGAAGAAAGAATAAGCAAAAAAACAAGGAGGATTGATTGTCTCCCCTCACTGAAAAAATATAAAAAAAGAAGCATAGGAGAAGACAGAGAAGTAAGAAAAGTGAAGAAAGAAGAAGAAAAAGTCTTTTGTTCGTCTCTCCTCGCCAAAGAGTAGAAAGAAGAGGGATAACTAAGAGGAAGAAAGAAAAGAAAGAAGTGAAGAAAAAATAAGAAAAAGAAGACAACGATAAGTACCTTGAAGAAGAAGAAGAAGAAGAAGAAAAGAAAGAAGTAGAGAAAGAAGAAAAGGGAAACGAGGAGAAACGTCGTGGTCGCCTTTCTTAACTCCTGTTGAAAGAAGTAGAATAAGAGAGGAAGAGGAGGAAAGAGAAATAAAGAAGATGTGAAGAAGGCAGAAAAAGAACACGAAGACACGAGAAGTTCCTTGCCCGTCTTCCCGCACCGATTACCGCCGCCCCGTGAATGAAAATGGCCGATTAAACTTTTACTATTAGACTCGCCATTTCTCTTCCGCCAACTGCAATGAAACTACGATAAAAATAATTCACGAATCGTTATCAAAGCTGAATGTTCTCGGGGCAATAACATTAACTGGAATTGATCGTGTAAGTTGTAACATTCTCCTTGGGGCGTCGATGAGAGGAAGAGGAGGAGAGAGAGAGAGAGAGAAGAGGGAAGAAGTGAAGAAAAGAGAGGTGGAGAAGGAGGAGGAGGAAGATGAAGAGGAGGAGGAGGAGGAGAAGGAGGAAGAATACATAGGAACATAGGAGGAGGAAGAGGAAGAGGAGGAGGAGGAGGAGGGGGAGGGAGAGGAAGAGGAGAAGGAGACGGACAAGGACAAGAAGCAGAACAAGAACAAAACAAGAATAAGAACAAGATGAAGAAAAGAAATTAAAAAGAAAAGAAACATTAAAAGAAGAAAAAGAAGAAGAAGAAAATTTAAAAAGTTGAAGGAGGAGAAGATTTAGAACAAGGTCATGAGCTAGAAAGGATGCAAAAGATGATGTAGAAAGATGAAAAATAGAAAATGAAGTAAAAGAAACAAGAACGGAAAATCTAGGACGGAGTCACGTGGGAGAAGAATTATGAGGAGGAGAAAGAGAAGGAAAAGAACGAAAATAGAGGAGGAAGAAATTGTTTCGAAAGAAGGTCGTGACAAGAGAATGAAAGAGAATAAGCAAGTAAGAAATAAACGACCGATGAAGAACAAGGAACCAGGAAGAGGCGGCAATAAAACTTACTTAAAAGAGACGAAAAGGAAGACGAAGAATTACCAGCAGTATTATCTTCACTCTTACAACAACAACAACAACAACAAGCAGCAGCAGCATAAGCAGAAGTAGGTCAAAGGGTCGGGGGTCCATGAGGGCGTGAAATAACCGCGTAAGTTCCCTTAATAATGCACTCGAGCGGCGCAATGCTTAGCCCGTTAGTCCAGGCCACGGCGGAAGAAGGGCTTGAAGACACGGGAGGCAAGTGAGGGAAGGAGGGATGTTAGGAAGGGAAAGCTGCCTTGACGCGCCTCAGCTGACTTGATGATTGGCTTTCTGTGTGACTGGTCGTGTAGCTTGCTGTTTTGTCGGCGTGATGTGTGTGACAGTAATGTGACTTTGAGCGTAATGGTTGTCCTTAACCCGTAGGGCCGACGGCGACCATTGTGGCTTTACCGTGTACCTTTATGGGGATGCGATCATGCCATGATATAAATATCCCAAAACACATGCGTTGATATATATTATGAAATGGTTTTTTGCGTGTTTTTTCTTTTTATTTCTTTTTTTTACTTAGAGCCCCCCTTAACCCCCTAGCCTATAACTAAAAACCTAACCTAACCTAACCTAACCTAGCCTAACCTAACCTAACCTAAGAAACATGACCCCCGCAGCTACCGGGTTAATTCGATCACAGGAACGTTGTATAAGGAAAAACTGATTAATAGGGCTTTAAGGTAACACGTACCCTAAGGAAGAAAGCCTTAAATAGCAGCACATATATTTCAAAGGTGCAGAAAACTGACGTAAAGCAAAACAAATACGTCACTGACTCACTTCTCAATATGACTTTTTTTATTCTGAACTCAAGGACGTCAGGAAGGGATAAAGCGTGACGGTGGTGGCTTTGTTGAGGGGGAAAACATCATTACCCTCTTCAGCAGTGTATTAGTCTTTATTTCAGAGCAAAGTTAAGTTTTTAAGGCCACGGAGCGCTTCAAACGACGCAAACACTTCATTAACGTTCTTTTCCGCGTTAACAAGTTTCTGTTTTTGAGGCGGAGACAAAACAGCGACGTGGACAAAGCGTGGAGAGCCTCGTGTTGCCCTGTTACCTTTCTCAATATTTTTTTTCTGCTCTTCATTCTGTCGCGGGTGTTGTGTTTTCCACTGATTGATTATTGGCTGACATGAGATTGGTAGGTAAACAAATCAACAGTCGACGTATATGTAGCTTGATAGATTTTTGTTTTCCTCTTCCTCCTCATATATTTTTTTACAGTAAAGGAACAAAGGGAAAAAAAATAAGAAAGAAAATAAACCCGCTAATCACTGCCCCTATAAAAAAGTGTATTGATGAGCGGTGAAATGAGTGGTCAGATTCGGGAGGAGAGGTGTCTTGAAGCATGATGGATTCTTGTTGTCCTCTTCCTCCTCCTCCTCTTCCTCCTCTTCCTTCGTCTGCTTATCGTTCTTGATCTCATACTCTCCTTTTCGTACATTTTCCTTACTTACTTTCTTTTCGTATCTTTCTCTCTTTCTGCCTTCTATTTGTTTTATCTTTTGTTTGTTCAGTTTCTCTTCATATCTTCCTTTCTTTGTTCTCCTTTCCTTCATTTATTTAACCTTTCTTATTTTTCTTCTTTCTCCCCACTCCTTCCCTCCTCCTCCTCCTCCTCCCCCTCCACCTCGTAGTAGTTGTTGTTATTATTATCTTTGTTGTTGTTGTTGTTGTTGTTGTTGTTGTTGTTGTTGTTGTTGTTGTTCCCGTTCAGTTTTTTGTTTTTTGTTGTACTTTTTGCGTATGCGTGTATTTTTTTTTTCTTTGGGGGGAGGGAGTCGTTAATTGCGTTTACTTTGACGCACGAGGAGGGAATAAACAATATCGTATTACTCTTTTTTTTTTTTTGTTTCGGAATTGTATTTATGAATTTATGAACAGATTCTATTACATGTAACGTCGGGTATAATGGGTTCAGATTGCATCACGCGAGAGGGAGGGATTGGCGCTGCAGAGGACGGACGGACGAACCAGCGGAATTTTGTTGACACTGAAATGAACAGAAAAGAATAGAAATAAAACAGAACAGAAAATAATAAAAGCACTCGGAAGTGACCATGTATTAGATCCTTCTCTGAGAATGTATGGGTATTTTACTTATTATTTTACATGACGTCGTGGATTTGTATAGGTGGAGAAAAAGAGATTGAAGAGAACTAGAGCAGAAAAGAATAAATGCAAGCAGAAATGGCCCAGTATAAATCCTTCTCTGGAAATGTATGGTGATTTTTCTTATTATATAACATCATGTCGCTGATTTGTATGGGTGGAAAAAAAAATGAAGAGAAATAGAGCAGAAAAGATTAAATGCACGCTGAAATGACCTTGTATATAAATCCTTCTCTGGAAATGTATGGTTATTTTTCTTATTATTTTACATCACGACGCGGATTTGTGTGGTAAAAAAAATAAAGGAGAAATTGAAGAGAAATAGAGTAGAAATTAACAGAAGCACGTGGGAATGTCCTTGTATAAATCCTTCTTCGGAAATGTGAGGCTATTTTTCTTATTAATTACATCACTAATTTGCATGAGTAAAAAAAGAGAGAGAGAGAGAAATAGAAGAGAAATAGAGTAGAAAAGAACAGAATCACGTGGAAATGTCCTCCTATAAATCCTTCTCCGGAAATGCATGGCTATTTTTCTTTTTTATATTAGATAACTCGGATTTCGGATAGGTATAAAAAAAGAAAAATGCAAAGAGGATTCTAGCATGTCATGGAGCGGGGCCAGGAAACGTTTCAGGTAGATCCTCGTAACACCTGCGTGAGATGAGGCGTTGCGGTGCCCATGAATACATTATCTCCCCTTCCTGAGGCTGCGCGGTCATGAGGAGGGGCGTGATAGCGTTGAGGGGATCGAGATATGCGGGAGAAGGATCACCAATTTATAAGCAGTCTCCCAATTGCGCTCATCATGATATAAGGCTTTTCTGTAGAATTGAGTTGTGAAGTGAAAAATCATCTGTTGTCAAAATGATTTATGTTTTCCTGTTCATATTTCGACCGGATTTCATTTTCATTTCAATGCTCAATTTTCTACAGTAGTTGATTTTGTTCTGTTATGAGTACAAATTGGGAAGGTGCGTAGGAATTAGTGTTTAGGCTCCAGGCACATCAAGGAGGCATCGGCGCATTATATAGCCATACGATTGGGGTCCAGGCACATCAAGGAGGCTTCGGCACCTGATATAGGCATACGATTGGGGTCCAGGCACATCAAGGAGGCATCGGCGCATTATATAGGCATACGATTGGGGTCCAGGCACATCAAGGAGGCTTCGGCGCATTATATAGGCATACGATTGGGGTCCAGGCACATCAAGGAGGCTTCGGCGCATGATATAGGCATACGATTGGGGTCCAGGCACATCAAGGAGGCATCGGCGCATTATATAGCCATACGATTGGGGTCCAGGCACATCAAGGAGGCATCGGCGCATTATATAGGCATACGATTGGGGTCCAGACACATCAAGGAGGCATCGGCGCATTATATAGGCATACGATTGGGGTCCAGGCACATCAAGGAGGCATCGGCGCATTATATAGGCATACGATTGGGGTCCAGGCACATCAAGGAGGCTTCGGCACATGATATAGGCATACGATTGGGGTCCAGGCACATCAAGGAGGCATCGGCACATGATATAGCCATACGATTGGGGTCCAGGCACATCAAGGAGGCATCGGCACATGATATAGGCATACGATTGGGGTCCAGGCACATCAAGGAGGCATCGGCGCATGATATAGGCATACGATTGGGGTCCAGGCACATCAAGGAGGCTTCGGCGCATTATATAGGCATACGATTGGGGTCCAGGCACATCAAGGAGGCATCGGCGCATTATATAGGCATACGATTGGGGTCCAGGCACATCAAGGAGGCATCGGCGCATTATATAGGCATACGATTGGGGTCCAGGCACATCAAGGAGGCATCGGCACATTATATAGCCATACGATTGGGGTCCAGGCACATCAAGGAGGCTTCGGCACATGATATAGGCATACGATTGGGGTCCAGGCACATCAAGGAGGCTTCGGCACATTATATAGCCATACGATTGGGGTCCAGGCACATCAAGGAGGCATCGGCACATTATATAGGCATACGATTGGGGTCCAGGCACATCAAGGAGGCTTCGGCACATTATATAGGCATACGATTGGGGTCCAGGCACATCAAGGAGGCATCGGCGCATTATATAGGCATACGATTGGGGTCCAGGCACATCAAGGAGGCATCGGCGCATTATATAGCCATACGATTGGGGTCCAGGCACATCAAGGAGGCTTCGGCGCATGATATAGGCATACGATTGGGGTCCAGGCACATCAAGGAGGCTTCGGCGCATTATATAGGCATACGATTGGGGTCCAGGCACATCAAGGAGGCTTCGGCGCATGATATAGGCATACGATTGGGGTCCAGGCACATCAAGGAGGCATCGGCGCATGATATAGGCATACGATTGGGGTCCAGGCACATCAAGGAGGCATCGGCGCATGATATAGGCATACGATTGGGGTCCAGGCACATCAAGGAGGCTTCGGCACATGATATAGGCATACGATTGGGGTCCAGGCACATCAAGGAGGCTTCGGCACATGATATAGGCATACGATTGGGGTCCAGGCACATCAAGGAGGCATCGGCACATTATATAGCCATACGATTGGGGTCCAGGCACATCAAGGAGGCATCGGCACATGATATAGGCATACGATTGGGGTCCAGGCACATCAAGGAGGCTTCGGCACATGATATAGCCATACGATTGGGGTCCAGGCACATCAAGGAGGCTTCGGCACATGATATAGCCATACGATTGGGGTCCAGGCACATCAAGGAGGCTTCGGCGCATGATATAGCCATACGATTGGGGTCCAGGCACATCAAGGAGGCTTCGGCACATGATATAGCCATACGATTGGGGTCCAGGCACATCAAGGAGGCATCGGCACATGATATAGGCATACGATTGGGGTCCAGGCACATCAAGGAGGCATCGGCGCATGATATAGGCATACGATTGGGGTCCAGGCACATCAAGGAGGCATCGGCACATGATATAGGCATACGATTGGGGTCCAGGCACATCAAGGAGGCTTCGGCACATGATATAGGCATACGATTGGGGTCCAGGCACATCAAGGAGGCTTCGGCACATGATATAGGCATACGATTGGGGTCCAGACACATCAAGGAGGCTTCGGCACATGATATAGGCATACGATTGGGGTCCAGGCACACTAGTCGGACTATTTTAGAGGTCCAGGCACACTATTCTGGCTGTGTTGTGGGATCAGACACACTATTCAGTCTGTATTAGAAGCACAGGCACATTAAACACACTCAGGCATGGCCCTCTACATCACCACCCACACACACTTTCCTTCCGTCAGACAGTGTGTTAAGGATCCAGGCACACTTTTTTTTTTATGTCAAAGGATGCGGCTCAAGGGCAACAAAAAGACTATAAAAAAAGCCCCCTACTCGCCGCTCCCACACACAGTCAAGGCCCTCTGCACCACCTCCCCCCCCCCACACACACACACCGTCCATCCCTCAGGCACTAAATTTAAGGCGGTGGCTGAGTCGACAGAGTGACGGCACCGCATTCAGGAGGACGCTAGTTCAATTCCCGCCCGGTGCCACCAAGCTGGGATTTTTCAGCCGCCGCCGAGTGGCTTAAAACTACCCACATGCTGTCCAGAAGACCACCTATCAACCCGGACTCTAGATTCTAGGATTAAAGATGAGCTCCGGGAGGGCAGCATGAGCCAATGCAAGATGGCGCCACTATAAACACTCGCCTGCGCTAGAACGGGCTGGGCCGACCATCAGGCCCCACCGGGAAGAAGCCTTGGGCCGACCATCAGACCCCACCGGGAAGAAGCCTACCGGCGCAATAGGCCGCGACGTAAAAAAAAAAAAAAAAAAGTCATGGCTCCGCATCACCCCTCCCCCCCACTACACCCATACACACACAGTCGTGGTTCCCCGCACACCCGCCCACATGCACGCTGCTTCCTTCCTCTTAACAAATTTTCCCAAACGACGAAAAGTTGGCGGAGGAATGAATGCAAATGTGCGGCGGCGCGTGCAGGCCTTTGGAGGTACGTCTTCATAAAGCCTGCACAAGACAGAGCGTTGGCAGGGGGAGTGAGGGGGAGGGGAGGGGGAGGGAGGGAAGGAAAGGGGAGGGGGTAAAGGAAACGAGTGAGGCGAAGAAGTGAGTGAAGTGGAATGAGGCGAGATATGGTAAGGGGAAGGAGTCTAGAGAGGAAGTTAGACGATGGAGTAAGTAGGGATGGAGGAGTTGAGGGAGGGAGGAGGATGAGGAAGAGGAAAATAAGAAAGGGAATGAGAAAAGGGAGTGAAAGGGAGTTAAGAGAGAATGAGACGAGGGAGCAAGGGAGAAGAAGGGAAGAAGTGAGACGAGGGAGTAAAGTTAAGAGAGGGAGTGAGGAGATAAGAGAAAGGGAAGATAAGGAGTTAAGGGAAGGAGTGAGGAGAAGGATTAAAGGAGAGTGAGAGAAGGGTATAAGAAATGAGTTAAGGGAGGTAGTAAGACGCAGTAAGGAAGAAATAAAGTAGGGTTAAAGAGTTGAGGGGGTAAGGCAAAAGAGTAAGGTCGGTATTTTAAGACACTTCCGCTTCTCACATTAACTATTTCTAAAGGTCAAAGAGAGGATCAATCGGGTTCTAATGAGTGTTTTTTTAGGTTCATACTACTGAAGAAGGGCCAAACTACCACCAGGGTCATTAAACTACTACTGGCAATACCCTAAACTCATACGAAAGCCTTGTCAAATATGTGAACTTGGGCCACGAAATGTTTTAGAATACAACCCTTAGACACAGCGGGGTAAAGGGAAGGAAAGGTCGCCTGTTCATTTCCTTTCCCGTACTGTGGTGTCTTTGATCTCTGCCGTTGGTTGTATTAAGACCTTCTGCTCTCCTTTGCACGCCTTCGCCTTTCGTTTGTGTATGTAGGTCTTCAGAAAACGAGCCTCCTCACCTCCCTTCTCCTCCCATTCTTCCCTTTCATTGCCAGAGGGATTTCATTTTGTATCGCTCTTCTTATTTACTTACTCCTTCTGATGCATAGTTTTTTTTTTCTTTTCCTCCACTAGCTTTTAATAGTTTTGTGATTTTTTTTACCTTAAACCTTTTGCTACCTTTCTTAGTGTGTGTTTTTCCCTTCGTATCCAACCCTCATCTTCCCTTCGTTTTCGGTAACTTTCTTAACTCATAAATTTTCCTATCCTTCGCCTCTTCTTCTCGTGTCTGGTTTTCTCCGCTCGTTTCTTTACTCTCCACCTCTCCTCTCTAGTCTCTCCTCACCATTTCATTTATCTTTCCTTTCTCATCTATTTCTATCCTTAAGAAAAATACGCTACTTTCACTGTCTTTCCTCTTCTCCTCTTTCTCCTTTTCCACCTGAGTCTTCTTCACGCCATCCTCCTCCTTTCCCAACTGAGCCTTCTTCACGCCATCCTCTTTTTCCTCCTTCTCCTTTCCCAACTGAGCCTTCTTCACCCCCTCCTCCACCTCCGCCTCAGCTCCGCACCCAACCTCCCTCCCTTCGCTTATTTCACTTAAAACCCCGCGGATAAGCTCTCTTACCCGCGTATTCGTGTCTTTGCGCAAATTTATACGCCACTATTTTACGTCTGAGAGCAGTGAGAACGGTGTTTGGGGGGGGAACTCGCCTGAATTTATGGCCAACTTTATATATATTTGTTTTGTCTTTTCCTCGGCTTGTTCTTTCCGCTGCGCTCCCCCGCGGTGGTCTTATTACGATTGCATTAGCGTGGTAGATGCAGCGTGAATGGTGGGAGGAGGAGGAGGAGGAGGAGGATGGGGAAGAGGAGAATGGGGAGGAGGAGGAGAGGGAGGAGGAGGAGGAGGAAGAGGAAGAGGAGGAGGAGGAGGAGGAGGAGGAGGAGACGGGAAAGGAGGAAGTGGAGGAGGTAAAAGAGGAAAAGGAAGAAGAGGAGGAGGAGGAGGAAGAGAACTAGGTAAAAGAGGAAGCGGAATATAAAGATAAAGATAAAGAGGGGGAGGAAAAAATAAAAGAAAGGGGAAGGGGAAGAGAAATAGAAAGAACAATGGGAAGGGGGAGAGGAAAGGGAAGTGGCAAGAGGAGAGGAAGAGAAAAGGAAGAGTAGGAGTAGAATAAAAGTAATAAATGATAACAGTGAAAAACATATGAATATAAGAAGATAAGGAGTCTGCAAGAGGCCAGTAGGCCTACTCAAGGCAGCTGCTATAAACGTAAACCGACCTAACCTCACAATCCATCAAGAACAAATAGATCCTTTTCTTGGAGGTACCTATCGTATTGGCACTCCCCACAAGCCTCAAATATAATTGGCGAGAGATACGTATTCCTGACGACCCGCTTAATCACCTTAATGGAACGTTTGTGTGCTACCCTCCCGCTGCTGGGAGCCCTGTGTGCTGACCTCCCGCCACTGGGCTCCGATTTTGAAGGAGAGCGTGTGGCGGGCGTGGTCCAACACGGCGCTGTACTTGCACAGGAGGGAGACGCCCATGACGAAGTCATGGTCGTTGGAGGCCACCTCCTCCAGCAGCTCGGCGTTTAGGCGGCAGCCGTCGCCCAAGTCCAGCACGGCCCGCTTCGGCAGCCTGCGGCCTTTCCTGCTCTTCGGGAGCAGCTTGTGGCGCCTTTCAGATACGTGAAAACCTTGGGCGCCGGTGTCCAGCAGCACCGTCATGGGCCTTGCCCGCGCCGCGCCGCCCTCCCGGACGTCAGGCTCCACGGACTGCTGCGTCTTCTTCGCTCTCCACTGCAGTTGCTGCGGACGACAGACGAAGAGGTCGCTGCCGTCAGGTCGAAACACTGCACCATGCGGCCGCGCCGCAGGTGGTGGGCGTCCAGCACGACTTCATCCGCGTCGTACATGTCCTCCAGCCACGCCGAGAACACGGTGGCGCTGACGACCATCTCCACGCCGCCCCCCAGACTGATGGGGACAGCCTTGAGCTCTATAACGTCCAGCACCCGCGAACCGATCCAGAGGTCGATCTCGTGCTTGGTGGTGCGGTCTGTGCCGCAGATCAGCCCCAGCCTCTTGGCCATGGTGTGGAACAGAAAGGTGATCTGGGCCCCGGAGTCCAGCTGGACGAGGCACGCGTGTCCTTTCACAGATCCCAGCACACGGTTGTGAACATCCACGTGAAGAATCGGGTGGCTGCCGAGTCGCCTCTTCTTGACGGGCACCGACGGCGGCTCCATCACCAGCCGCAGCGCCTCGCCCTTGCCGGGGCTGCGTGACCGCTTGTTCGAGACACGATGCACTGGCGTGGGTTCCATCTCAGTGTTTGGTGTACAGCAAGGAGTCTAGAGTCTTTGTGTACATAGTATGTGTCTTTCTCCATGAGGTAGGCTGCTAAAAGAGACGGTGGTTTTGAGGTGCTTGGAGGTAGGAATGCACACAGCTGAGTCTAGATCTCGTGGACACAGGACCGTGAAGAAGTAACAACACACACACACACACACACACACACACACATACCTTTTTTTTTCAGAAGTAATACGTCGCCTAACGGGCATTTGAACTGCATTCTTTACTAATATAATCTCTGAACTTATGCTGCCAAAATCAGGGAATGAAGGGAAACGAATGAGGGAATCAAACCATACGAGGAGGAAGAAGAAAGAGGAGGAAGCGGTAAGAGAAAACGAAATATAAAATCTTAAGGAAAAAGTCTTTGACCGTGAGAAAAGTTAAAGAAGATGAGGAAAGGCGACAAAAAAATAAGTGCTGAGTTAGGGGAGTTGTATTAAACTAAGTGCAGAGGAGAGGAAGACCGGAAGAAGGAAAAGGAAGATATAAAAGGAATAGAAGAGACAGAAGAATACGAACACAATAAAATGATTATCTTAAAAAAAATGAAAAAAAGTTCGCAAAATTCATTAGGTCTGGAGGGTGTTCGATCATCGCTTGCACCACCACCACCACCAGCACCTTCCCTCCTTCCCTCCATCCCCTTTTTTCTCTCTCCACCTCATACCTCGACCTGAAAAAAGTGCAAAATGGCAACTTTTAGCCTCGTTCGCTCGGGAGAAAAATCCTGGCGAAAGTTTGGCCAAAGAAGCCTCTGAAGGAAGCCCCGCGACCCCCGAATCAATCAAAACTTGTGGTGAAGCTGCTTTGTTCTCCACGACCCGGCCTCGACACCCCTGAACCCCCCTCCCCCCCGCCCAATCACTTTCCTTCATCCCTTCCTCCTTCCCTTCCAATCGCTTCTCTCCTTCCATCTCTTCCTTCATCCCTGCCCAATCCCTTCCCTTCACTTCCTCCTTCCCCTCTCCCAGTTCAATCACTTCCCTCCCTCCCTTCCTATACCCTTCCAATCATTTATCTCCTTCTATCTCTTCCTTCCTTCCCAATCACTTACTTCCCTCCCTCTTTCCCTCATCCTCTCCCAATCACTTTCCTCCTTCCTTCCCTTCACCCCCTCTCAATCACTTCCTTCCCTCCTTCCCTTCTTCCCGCCCAATCTCTTCCCTCCCTTTCTCCCCCTCCCTCCCTTCCTCCCCCTCCCTCCCTTCCCTTCCCCCCCTCCCTCCCTTCCTCTCCCTCCCTACTACCACTCCCTTGTTCCTTCGCGATGGCATCAAGGATTCGCGAAAACATCTGACAACTCGCACTTTACATGGAGGCAGCCACCCAATCCTCCTCTTCCTCTTCTTCTCCTCCTCCTCCTCCTCCTCCTCTGCCTGGTGAAGGAGGAACCTCTCATCCCCTTTAACCCCCGCGCACTCGAGGACTCGCCTGCCTTGTTGCATTCCTGAAAAGTGAGTGACACCGACTATTGCCTCTGTCTTTTATAGCGCGTCTGTGTGCGTGCGTGTGTGTGTGTGTGTGTGTGTGTGTGTGTGTGTGTATGTAAAGGGACAAAAGCATTACCACTGTATTCGTATTGTGTTTGGCTCCTGAAAGTGTCGGCGAAAGAAGAAAAAAAGACCTAAAAATATTTCCCCGGCTTTCACTGTGGATGGAGGTCGTGCGAGGGAGGGAGGGAAGCGGCCGAGAGGAGGAGGAGGAGGAGGAGAGGAGAGGAAGGAAGAAACATTTTTGAGGCGGAAATACGATAAATTGCTGACCCTTGTGGAGAAATCTTTTTCCAGTTGCGTTTCTGGACTGGTCGAGTGCCAGCGTCAGACCCGACTAATACCTGTTGTAGTCCGCTGACGTGGAACCCCGGTGAAAGACTGCGCCGCTAAGAATCAATGCGGATCTTTCCCTGTAACCCCTTTGTCCCCTGCCTCGTAATCCACCGTCCTGGGTATACTCCGAAACGCCCAGGGTCGGTTTTCTCAGACGCTTCCATATTTCACATCAACTCTTTCCAAATGCTAAGAAACATATCAGCCGGGTTCTCATGAGTGTTTTTTTAAGTTCGTGGTACGGAAGAAGGGTCAAACTACTACCAGGGTCATAAAAGTACCTCTTGAAATGTCCCAACCCCCTACGAAGGACCTTTCTAAGCTGTTCCAGGCCTCCATTACTCTTTGTGGAAAACTGTTTTTCTTCATATCTCTTCATCAGGCATCCTTTTTCATCTTCCCTCCGTGGCCTCTTGAGTCGCTTGTATCCCATGTTATCAGATCTTCCTTGTCCACTTTTCCCATCCATCCATCCATGCGTGTGAGTGTGTGTGTGTGTGTGTGTGTGTGTGTGAATTCTGAGTGTGCGGGCAGCGAAGTATTTGAGAATATGGTCCCGGGAAAGTTAGTTGCCTCCCACGCCTTCGTCAGCCACATTCCATAACTTTAGAGCCCGAATTTTTAAACATATCTGCGGCTCAGTTCCCATTGTTTGAAAATCCTCTCGTAGAAGTTGCTGGGCTTTCCATGGATGGTTTTGTGACGCTAGTTCTAAATTTACACGGCTTCTGCATGGATCTTGAACGGAGCAAAACACCCGTGCAAGTCCGATTAATCTTTTCTGTGGCCTTGGGAGATAGTCGTGATGGGAGACCGATACGTTTAAGAATATCGTCACCCTCATAAAATAATTTCCTAAGTCACTTTTCATCGATTTCCAGGTTTTTGTCTCATCAATTTTTCAACATGTGATGCCCATTTTTGTATAGTTGCCTTCGCCACGCAGAGTTCGAGTGTTCTAGAATTGGCCTTTTCATTTCTGCCTAAATCTTAAGCCAAATGAGATAATGACAGTTCTTTTCTGAATTCCTGAAAAGTAGAATATAATGACTTAGGCGGTTTGTTTACGAAGGTGACGATATGGAACTTAGTCTTGAGCCCGTGGACCCGTTCTGAGGCCTGTCCTATCTTTGTCTGAACCTGATAGACGCCTCTGCACCTCCACCTATCACCTTTCTTTTCTACCTTTCTATCTATCAACGACTGTCTATTAATCCATCTCTATCTTTCAACAAATTTCTTTATATACATCCACCTTTTACTTATCTATTTACATATCTATCTATCCATATTTATCATAGCCAGGGTATATCTAATCATTCGTGAGATAAATAGATAGATAGATTGATAAATAGATAGATAAATAGATAAAGAGAGAGAGAGAGAGAGAGAGAGAGAGAGAGAGAGAGAGAGAGAGAGAGAGAGAGAGAGAGAGAGAGAGAGAGAGAGAGAAAATATAAAAAAAAGGACTTTAGGGGAAGAACGTGTCGCGAGGACGGGAAACTAATGAAAGTCTTATGAAGCCATCAGACTTAGAAGGTTCATTATGGTACTGACAGTGAGGGAGGAGGGAGGTGACCTTGGCGGGAACGATGGTGGTGGTGATAATGGTGAAGGTGATGATGATGATGATGATGATGATGGTGGTGGATGGTGAATAGAAGCCCAAACCCTTTTCTTCTCCTTCCTTTCGTCCTTCCCGCGGCCACACATGAGGATGGTGAAGGTGATGGTGATGATGCTAGGTGATGATGTAGGTGGATAGTGAATAGAAGCCCAAACCCTTTTCTTCTCCTTCCTTTGGTCCTTTCCGCGGCCATACAAGAGAATGAGACGGCGAGAAGCATTAAGAATAAAATAAGAATAATGGTTAATTTGTGTGATGAAGGGTGCTGAGTTATAAACATTAAGGAATAGATGACTAGAATGACCTTTAAAGCATCGTTAGTATTCTTTTTTTCATGATTTAAAACACACACACACACACACACACACACACACACACACACACACACACACACACACACACACACACACACACACACACACACACACACACACACACACACACACACACACACACGTATACATATCGGACAATGGCGTACCGTTTCCTCCTCCTTCCTCTTTGCTCATCTCCGCGCCCCGTCCCCAGTAAGTTTCCCAGCGTGTTGTCCAGCCCCCGCCTCCGTCACGCGGCCCACACATGTACCCTGCTGCGGGACGGATGAGGGACGCGTCGCCATTCGCCAAACGAGCTCAAACTTCCCTTTTTGAACTCGCAAAGGAGACAGCAAAGGCAGAACGAAAATGTAGAGAGCTGTACCCTCTTCCCCTCCAAATACAGCAATGCCCAAAAGTAAACATAATAGAAAATATATAAAGAACAGACTAAAGGGAAAATAAGGAACCAAAAGACACTATAAATGAGAAAAAAATGGAGATCTGCAAAAGGAGACTGACAAAGGGAGTAGGGAGTGCCGAATCGGGCGCAAGTTACTCTCGTTGAGATATATACGGGAGGCGAGGGGATGTTGCAAGCCTGTCAGAGACTCTCCCGTGTTCCCATCTTCCAATTTTCTGTTGTCTCATTATCACCAGACGGTAGTTCAGCCTGCTCCCTAAAGACAAATCCTCATACTCTCCACACCACACTACATACACACACACACACACACACACACACACACACACACACACACACACACACACACACACACTTCCTCAATTCTTTATTTCAAATTCAAAGTTCCTGATGGCTAGAACTAACAGTGCCTCGGAGTCCCTTTCTGGGGTGGGTGGGAACCATAAATGCCCCCAGATCGGACTACCTTTTTGGCGGTGACCACGAGAGGGATCCTGATAACATTTCTAACTTTCTTTTCATCAACTTTTGCAACATTCGCTGTCTTTACTCCAAAGTCCATTCTCTGAAACACCATCTCTCCTTCTCAAAAGCTCATCTTCTCTTTCTAACCGAAACCCAGGTCTCGGAGGCTACTGACAGCAACCTCACTGTTCCCTCCTACTATCTCTATCAAAAAATTCAGTTTAAAGCTGGATGTTGCGTCTATGTGCGCAACGACATCACTTGCTTTCGTGCCCACGACCTTGACTCTTTTGAATTTTCCACCATTTGGCTGAGACCTCATTGTCTTTCAATTACTAAGTACATCTGTGCTGTTTATCTCTCACCCAATTCTACCATCTATGTAAATTATAAAAAAAAAATCATACCTCCAACTCGTTGCACCAACAAAGACGTGAAAAAATTACCATCAGCATTTTCTCCACCACCGCTTCTTAGGAGTTTTCATTATATAACAAGAAAAGATTGAACATTTCCCTTGTCTAAAGAAAATAATAGCTATGATTTACTCTGCGGCCACAGCTGATACGATGCCTACTTATCGCTACAGCTCCTGTTAAGGCTAATGTTGCGAGTACAATTGCTTAATGATTTTTGCTACTTTGACCACCAATTTAACGACAGCACCAGGAGCTTCATCATTGTCACTATTATCATCATTATCAGCAACATCCAACAAGAATATCAAAAAACAAAAGAAGAAGAAGAACAAGAAAAAGAAATAAAAAGAAATAAAAAAGATATCACTAGTGACGCATGTTACTAAGAACTTCCTGACCGAGTACATAAGTTCTTGCACAAGTCCTCCCACCGGCCTTTCGTGAGCCTTGATCTCGACACGTTCCCAAGAAAAGTCGGAACGTAAATAAATAGACTCTCGTAGTTCAGCGTCCCCACACGACCTCTGCAGAGTGCCAGATGCCGGAGAGAAGGGTGAAGAAAACGAGGAAATTAAAAGAAAAACATTAACAAAGCAGCTTGGGTGCCGTTACTTCACTCACCAGGAATTGTTTTTGTGTCTAATTCACTTCGAGTTGTTAGAGAGCAAAATAATTTCACAAGGAAAGGCTTGTCCGCTATGCGTTAGTGGTCAGTCTAAATGTTCAAAGAAATATGAACTTATTACATCAACCCCCAAACGCATCAGTATTCCCTCTTACACAGCCTCTTTTTCTCCGAAAACTTTTTTTAATGTAAACCTGAAAAGTATTGGATATATATATATATATATATATATAGAGAGAGAGAGAGAGAGAGAGAGAGAGAGAGAGAGAGAGAGAGAGAGAGAGAGAGAGAGAGAGAGAGAGAAATAAGAACATAAGAATAGGAGTCTACAAGGCCGGTGGGCCTATTCAAGGCAGCTCCTGTAACCCTAACTGCACCTAACTTCACCATCCATGAACAAAAATATATATCCATTACATGGAGGTGTGCTGCCCACGTCTTTTCCTCTGAACCTAGTTGCTGTTTGTCATCATTTCACTCTCAACACGAAGCGTAGGTCTTCTGTCCACGTGACGCTGATTATATCCGCCGTTCCTTTTCCTCCTCTTGTTTGTCAATTTTAAAGAAAGAAAGGGAAGCGAGTTGAGTGGGAAAGTACACTCACAGAAAAGTAAACTTGTATTGTGAAGGTTTACGTTGGGAACATACAGACAGGTAAACCCAGAACGTACAAATAAAAAAATTAAAAAAATAGTCTTTGGGTTAAACCACATGATAAAAGTTGCAGATCTGCTTTATGGTGTTGAATCTAATTTACGGAGTTCTTGATATTCCTCTTAGATAATGATGATAATGGTGATAATTATGATGACGCTCCTGGAGATGTCATTAAACTATTAGTCGCAGTACCAGGAACCATTGTACTCCTATCGGAACTGACCTCTCTTTTGGCCACTCTTCTAAACTCTTTTTTATAGGGGCAGTAATTAGCGGACTTTTTTCCATTATTGTTTTTTTTTTGTTTTTTTTGTCCTTGATCTGCTGCTTTTTATAGGGGCAGTAATTAGCGGACTTTTTTCCATTATTTTTTTTTCCGCCCTTGAGTTGCTCCCTTTGCTGTGAAAAAAAACGCAGAGGAAGGCTTGGGCAGAGTCTCCACACAACGCCTCACCTTTGTTTCGCCTTCACACATGCACCGCTGCAGTACTCCTTGACCCACCCATTCGTCCGTCCGTCTCTAAAGGGGCTATCACACTGGGCAAATTTTCCTTGGGTCTTCAGTCAAACCACGATTTCCGCTGGCGTGTTTCTCATATATCCGTGGTTTTCTAACATGTCCAGGATCTTCCAAAGCTACGGTAGATTTCATTGAAGGACGACGGTATTACTCACCATCATCATCATCAGCAATAACAGGAAACAAATGAGAACCACGCTAGCGGAAATCGTGGTTTGAATGAAGATCCGCGGAAAATGTGTCCAGTGTAATAGCCCATTTACCAGGCTGTATGGACTTCGAAACCGTTGTGGAGACTCGTGTGTGACCTCAAGCTCCGTACTGCACCTCCTGTCCCTTCCCTCCCTTCCCTTCCCCTTTCCCGTCCCTTCTGTCCCACCCATCCGTCCGTCCGTTCCCTGCCAGGCTGTGGGGAGCTTTAATAGCGGTGTGGAGCCTCGTGTGTAACCTCAATCTCCCTTCTTACCCTCCTCTAGGCCCGTCCCTTTTTTCCTGTCCCCCCTCGCCCTTTCCATCCCTTTCCTTCCGTCCTTCTCCGTCCCGTCTCTCCCTGACCCGTCCCTACTGTCCCTTTCCGTCCCTCCCCTTCCCGTCCTTTTCTGTCCCTTCCCTACCGTTCCTTCCCGTCCCTCCCCTTTCAGTTCCTCTTTTCCGTCCCTTCCCTTCCCGTCCCTCCCTGTCCCTTTCCTACCGCCCCTACTGTCCGTCCCCTTCCCGTCCCTCCCATACCCGTCCCTGTCCTTTCCATGCCATCCCGTCCCGTCCTGGCAGCGTCTTTCATCCCTTCGTCCGAGGATTGAGTGCCAAGTGAACCCAACGAGGACGCGCCGCGCCAGTAAAATGATTAAATGTCCCATAAAGTCCCGAGGAGTGATCATGTGCCCAATAGAGTCCTTGTTTTATGTCTGGAGGGACTTGTACTGCGAGTGAAGGACTTATCGAGGCGTGTCCTTGAGGCGAGGCGACACAAGGGTCTGGAAATGAAGTGTGACGAACCCGTGTTTTAGAGGCCAATAAAGAAGCCTTTGGTTTGAGAATTACCTGGAAGCGCCGAGGTGATTCAGAACACGAAAAGGTAATGAAGCCTAGAAACTCGGCTATAAATCATGTCGAAAAGAAATAATACCTTAAATTTATATGTTTTTAGTTTATGTTTTTAATACTGTTGCTGACTGTTTCTTTGATGCGGGTATTAGGGCGGTTGTTGTGGCATCTGCCGGTATGCAAACGAAGGAGATATAACGAAAATGAAGCCGTAGAATATTGGTCCTTGACGGATTCATTTTTGGACAGTCAATTCTTATTTGATAAAGGACGTTGTTCAAAGAAACAATATTTATACATTTCCTCCTGATTTTATAATTCGTTTTTTTCATAATGCTTCCTTCTCTTCCCCCTCCCTCCTCCTCCTCTTCTTGTGTTTTGATTCCCTCATTTGCTTCCCTTTCATTCCCTGAGCTCAGATGTGTATCCTCAAGAATTTGTAAAGAAGGCAGATGTAGGCCACTAAAAAATCTCGCTAACCGATACTTCTGCAAAGGAAAAATGAGTGTGTGGTGGGGAGAGGGATATCTGTGTTTGTGTGTGCGTGTCTTTAGTGCAGTGCGGGGGAGTTTTTCTTTTACTGTTTTCTTCTTCGTATTTTTTTTTTATGAGAATTGTCTTCAGCGCCGCCATAGCCTTCTTCCTCGTTTTGTTCTTGTTTCTCATCCATTTTTTTCTTCATCCGCCTCCTCACCTTCACCTCCTCCTTGCAAGCGTCTCACACAACCCTCGCCAGAAGAAGCATCCCCCGATAATCCCTGTGACCGCCGCCTTAACTCTCTACTCGCTACAAAGGCAACCGTGTTTTCCTCAGGTGTCCCCGGCAGCCTCAATCACTCTCTTGGGATCTTTCTCGAGTCCTTTCCGCGCTCCGCCATCCTGTCCTCAACCCCAGACCCTTCTCCTCCCTGCTCTAGTCAATCTCCGACAGCCTCCAGCCCCGCGTGACAGTCGGGGAGACATTGCTGTTCCTGAAAGTGGCTGAGGCGAACGGGCGAGGGTGGAGGGCGGCGGGAAGGGTTCCTTGGTGTGGAAACAAGATGTGGAATGACGCAGCTCGACCGTGTGGGCCGCCCTTGTCCACCCCGGCGACAGTGAGTCCGTTGTCTTGTCCGGCTTTGTGCGCGGAGTCGCTGGATTTGTCTCTTTCAGTCGCTGCGTCGCCCTTCACCTCGTTTTTGGATCACTTTGTCGGGTGGGTCTTTTTTTTCTTGGTTTTAGAATTCAACGTCACGAGGTTCAGTGCCCCACGTGGAAGGCTATTTGATTTATGTTGCTTTATTTTTGTAACGAATAGCTTGGTCTGTTTGTCTTTTTATATGGTGAAAGTTGGTGTATTGATCCGTACATTTGTGTGTTACAACAAAACGTACGTAAAAATTTGTGTCAGCGGCCATTTTCGTCTTTATTTATTTTTTACCTCCTCTTTAGTCGTCTGCGATTTCATTCCAACTTGTTAGCGTGAACCCTTTTTTTTCCTCTTTTTCCCTTCTCTTCCTCCTCCTCCTCCTACTTTTTCTTCCTCTCCTCCTTCTCTTCTGAGTTGCCCCTCTATTACTCTCTCATTTTACTCCTTTCTTCTTATTCCTCTCTTTATTAGGCGTGTGCACATCAGGCATTATTTTTTATTCAGGTCTAAAGAGGAACAGAGACACGGAGGGAACACCCGAGTCACTGTGAGGTTCCCAGAGAGCTTGAGCCTGTGTTGGGAGGACGAAGGCCCTTATCTTCCTCTTGCCGTTGTGATGATAGCTTTTGCAGTCCCTTGGTTACGAGGCTTCAGCTGAGGCCACACTGTTAAAGTATCTCCTTCACGATAGTTTTTCCCTTTGTTGTCACTTCACCTGTACTCCGTGACCTCCTTCCCTACTCCCTGACGCCTCATTCACCTGTTCTTTCCTCGTGTCACCCAAATAGCTTTCATAGATTTCACACTTGTCCTTTTCTTGTATCGTCGGACTTTTGCTTGCGAGATTTTAGATTACCTGCATTAATTAATTTCTTCCTTTTTTCTCCCGTATTTATATCAATCTTAACCTATTAGCGGATAGACTGAATCTTCTCTTTTTCAAACCTGTTATTTTATCCACTGAATGACTAAGTTTCCCTTCCGCCTCTCCTCCAGGCATCTTCCTACAACTGCTCTCCTTCCCGTCCTCACCTCCTCGCCTTACCCCTTCCCCGTCTCCTTCCTTTTTCCCTCATGATATTTTCCTTTCCCTTGCACTCTGCTCGCATACACCCTCGCCTTCCCTTCTTCACTTCCTCCATGGCTTTTACTTTACCCTTTCCCCTGTCTCCCTTTTCTTTTTCTCTTATTTTCCTTTCTCGCTCTCTACCTCCATGTACCCTCGCCTTTCCTCTCTCGCTATCCCCTATCCTCTCCTCCTCTGTCCCATTCCTTTTTCTCATCATATTTTCCTTTCCTTTCCCTTCCTTTCTCACACACACTCCCCTTTCCTTGCTGACTTCCTCTCCTCTCCTTCTCTGTCCCTCTCCTTTCTCTCATCATATTTTCCTTTCCATTCTCACACACGCTCGCTTTCCTTCCTCACTTCCTCTCCTCTCCCTTTCTTTCTTGCCTCTCTAACGGGTATATTCCTTCCCTCGCACTCTGTCCTCCTCACTCTTCTTTTTTTCCTCGTCCAGTCGCCTCCCTCCTTCAGGCTTCCCGAGTTTCCTCTCTCTCCTTCTCTCTCGTGTTTTGGCAGAAGTCTTCACGAAACTTTAATCAGCCATCAAACTTCTGCGCTAAAATTTCCATGACTTTTGCTTCATTACCCGCCGACACGAGAGAAAGTATATATTTTTCATCACTTCGCTGTTCTCTTTTCTAACGGGGTGTATCTTGTATTCATAGCTACAACCACACCCGCGAAAGAACACACGAAAGCTGAGTATGAGAATCAGCGGCAAGACACGATAGAGCAGGAGTAAAGTGATGAATGAATTTCCTTTGTCTGTCGATTACGTGAAATGCAAACAGCGAAGAGAGTTTTCAGGGAACGAACGAGCGCTCAGGTCTCGGCGAGCGCTCGGGGGCCTCAGCCAGCCAGCCAGCCAGCGCGGTGCAGCAGGAGGATGCAAGGAAAGAAACGCTGCCAAGATAAAAGAGGCAGCGAAAAAGGAGCCGAACCAAAAACAAAGAGATGCGGGTTGGCGAGGGAAGGGAAACGTGGCAGAAGGGAGAATCGAGGCCACGCTAGAGGCGACCTGGCAAAAGAAGAGCGGGGCTGTTCAGGAAGAGGAAGAGGATAGAGGACGAAGACAAGGAGGACGATAACGAGGAGAGGAGAAAGGGAAGGAGGAGACGAACGGTGGAGAATGGGGACGGAAGAAGCGGGTTGTTGAGGAAGAAGAGGAAGATGGGCGGGAGAATGAGACAGAGGTGCATGGTGGAAGATGAGAAGGAAGAAAAATGGATTTGCAGTGGAAGATAAGGAGAAAGAAGAGGAACAGAGGACTGAGAAGAAGAAGAAAAAAAAAAGAAACAGAAAAGAAAGAAAAAGAGTTAGCGAAGATCAAGAATATAAAAAGAATAAGAATAAAGAAGACGAAAAGAAGGAGGATAAATAAGAAGGGAGAGAAGGATGAATAGAAACAGGAGGCGCAAGAGGATCAGCAGCAGCAGCAAGAGGAGGAGGAGGAGGAAGAAGAGGGAGAGGAGAATGAGGGGAACGTATCGACACACACACACACACACACACACACACACACACACACACACACACACACACGGGAACGATCACATGAAAACTTTACTTAATGACGGAAGGACACTTAAAGATACTCGACAAGGGAGCTCTTTTCCCGGCCCGCCCTCCTCCTCCTCCTCATCTCTTCTTTCCTCTTCCTCCCCTCGTTAGCCCCGTCAATAACTCCTTCTCCTCTTCCCTCGCTGCTCTTGCTCTCTTTCCTCCCTTCCCTCCCCTCTCTCATTTTTTCCTTGTCTCGTTGGCTCACCGCAAATCCCCTTCAAATAAGAGCCCGATACTTCTTTCTTTGCCCATTCAACCACTTGTTTTTTTTATTTATTAGTAATTCCTCTTCGCCATGTGCCTCTCCTTTCCTCACTCCTCTTCCATCCTTTTTTGCGGTACTACATTGCTCCTCTGTTTCTGTCTTTCCTCTTCTCTTTCTCTTCGTTATCTCCTCTTTCTCCTCTCTCTTCTCGCCATGTCTCTTATCCTCTTCCTTTCTCTCTTCTCTCTCCTCTCCTATTTATCTCCGTTATCTCCTCTTTCTCATAACTCTCCTTGCCATGTTCTCCTTACGCCTCTCCTTCTCTTTCTCTCCGTCATCTCTTCTTTCTTCTCTCTTTTCTTGCCGTGGCTCTTCTCTCCTTTTCTCTCTTCATTTTTCTCTTCGTTATCTCCTCTTTCTCATCTCTTCTTCCCGTGTCCTTCTCATACCATCAGCATCCACTATCTTATCTTTCCTCTCTCCTTTCTTCTTTTCTGCATCCTTTCCTTTCTTCCTTCTTTCTGTTTTTTTCTCTTGTTAAGATTCTTACTCTTTTCATCTTCCTCTCGAATCTCGCTGGCCTCCCTTCCTCTCTTAACTTCTTTATTTTATTTTCCTTCATCCTTTCTCATCCTAACTGCACTCTTCTCCTCTCTCTCTCTTTCTCTCTCCACCGCACTCCCTCAATCATCCCGTTCTCTTTCTCTCTCACATTATAGTGTCGATAGTCTTTCCCATTTTCGGGTTTTATCCTTTTCTCTTTCTCTCTTTCATCCCATTCTTCTTCCATCCGTCACTCCATGTCCATCCTTTCTTCCCTCTATCTTTGGCATTTTCTATTTTATTTTCCTTCCCTATCCAATTCTTTTATCCCTAACTATTTACCTTTTCCTCCTCACCTGCCAGCATTCGTCATTCCTTATATACTTTTTTCCCTCCTTACTCCTTCCCTCATCTCCCGTCCAACTTTCGTCCCTCACACTTTCCTCTGCACACTCTCCTCTGCCCACTCCTGTACACACTCCTCTATACACACTTTTCGACACACTCTCCTCTTCAAACTTTCCTCTGCACACTCTTCTCCACACACTCACCCTGACACGCTCTCCTCTACACACACTTCTCGACACACTCTCCTCTTCAAACTTTCCTCTGTACACTCTTCTCCACACACTCACCCTGACACGCTCTCCTCTACACACACTTCTCGACACAGATTCCTCTTCAAACTTTCCTCTGTACACTCTTCTCCACACACTCACCCTGACACGCTCTCCTCTACACACACCTCTCGACACACACTCTTCTGCACACTCTCTTATCCGTGAAACCTTATCAGGCGATGGGCTCATTCACCATTTCCAGTATATAGGCGCTTCATTACCTCTCCATCCATCCCCGAAATGAGAGGAAAGCTTGAATACACTCACAATTACACGAACTGGACGCTAATCACCCTTCCATTGCCTTGTTTGTGTATGAATGCAACTCAGCCTGTCTTGCTCTCCTCCTCCTCGTTGATGTTGCTCGTATTTATATGTTGTTGATGTTGGGTTAATGCTGCTAGAATGTACATAGGTGCTTATTGTGTTGGTGCTCCTGTTATAAACGTTTGTAGCGGATAAATTGTCTTCTGTCCTGAGAGTTTACTTCATATTTTTTGGTCTGTTGTTTCTTCGTCTTTTGTAAGTTCGTATTTTTATTTTATTTTATTATCTCTGCAGGTAGGAGAGTGAACTAGTGACATATATTTGCCGGACCCGTGCAATAAAATAAACACCGGAATGCTGTCTGTGTTTCTCAACGTCCCCGCTTTAATTGGCAATACTGGGAGAGCTAAAGGGCAACATGTTATTCATCCTTTTTTAATGAAGGCTGTTGTTGATGGAGGCTTCAGGCAGCGACGGGAGGAAGGGGAGGAGGAGGAGAGGAGAGGAGAGGAGAGGAGAGGAGAAAAGAAGAGTTATAATTGAAAGGACAGAGTTAGTGTGTGTAAGTGTGTGGGTGGGGGGGTGGGGGGGCAGGGGAGTGTGGGGGTTGGTGTGCGTGCGTAGGTGTGTTGTCATGAGGCGTGCAAGTGGCCATAAGCGTGTTACATGGTTGTTAAGTCGGTTTATTATTTACTGACGGCGCCTCGTGTTTCGTCTCTCCTTTACTCACTAGAACGATTTGTCCGCCTTGGATATTGTCCGTCGCAGCACACACACACACAGGGAAGAAATAAAGCAACCGTTTGTTTTATTAGTTGTACGTGCAATTCTAGAAACGCCCCTTCGGAAAATGTTCTCTAAGACTGTTCGTATTTATTCGAGGGTGACAAGTTCAGTATAGAGTTAAGAGTATTGTTTCATTTTGTCTTGAAGTTTGCTAATATAGCGTCATAGAGAAATACTTGCTTGTTGAATGAACGTCCAGGAAAGAAAGAAAATGCATCTTCGCAGTTGTGTTATTGAAATTGACCTTTGACCGTCCCGTACCAACCTTAACGTCATTTAACTTGCATACGAATGAGTAACGTAGCCCGTGTGTCCATTATACCTTACTACATACAAGAGATTTATTCAGCATGAGGCCACACCCACACCTTGAACCCTGAAATAATTTAACCTAGTGCCGAACATAACTTGGTCTCCTGACTTTGCTCTCTTACCAACTTTAGTCTCCACGAACGCAACATAAATAAAATGGACACGATGTAACAAATACTCGCATCAAATATCCCGGATATCGTTAAAACCTGGGAACTGATAAAAAGTGCATAATTTTTTCACGACCTTCAGAGTCAATCAATCTGGCTACAAAAAAAGGAATTACGGAAAGTCTGCATTATATAAGCTTTAAGGTGTCGTGAAGGGTACCGTAACGAATAGACTTTCTGGTCGCTGGAATACCTGCCTGATGCTGTTTAGGAACGAGACGACAATTCAAAACAGAGGAATACAGGCGAATGGACCGCTTGAGGCACAGTGAGCGAATCTAAAGAAAATATTGGCTCAGTTGTGTTCAGGCCGTAAGGAAGGTAGCCCGGCCTTACACAGCACGCTACAACTTTACACACGTCAACCTTCATGTCTTCACATCCCCAATGACTCCCTCCCACCACACCCATCCACATCTCTCACCCCTCAACAGACCCCCCACATCCTTACACACGGCCAACCTTCAAGCCTCAATAACCCCCAATGGTACCCTTCCACAATAACCCTCCACATCCCTCAGCCCTACACAGACCCCTCCATAGCCCTCCATAGACCCCCACACTGCCTTCAACCTCACGCCGATCCCACACCCCGGAGTCAAGACCCTAAAAGAGAGGAAATATAATCAAACGGCTTCCAGGAGCTCCCGGGCAACGGCGTGCGGCTGCGGCGGGTCGGGTAAATAGCCACGGGGTGAAGGAGTCTGGAGCGTCTGCAAATATCCAATATAGTGGATGCTTCAGCCCGCGCCAGTCCCCCCCCCTTTCCCCCACACAGCCTCCCCCTCTCCTCGACCTCCTCAAGTTTCAAGTTAAATATTGGAGCGTGTTTACCGCCGCGCGTTCGTCCGTTCGTTTGTGTGTGCGTCCTTTTTAATGCTTTATTACTACGGTTCACTTGTTAATTTTGTTGTTGTTGAAAATGCTGCTGCTGTTGTAATGGAAGTAGTTGTTCTTTTTGTTATTGGTGGTGGTGTGGTTTGTTCTGTGGATAATATGGTGGTGGTGGTGGTGGTGGTGATGCTTGTGGTGATGAAATTTTTTTGGTAGTATTTTTGGTGGTATTTTTTTTCTACTATCCGTCATTACAATTATTAACATCCTATAAATTTGGACGCTTCATATTTTCTATTCTCTTTGAAGATGCATACACTTCCCCCCCTCCCCCCCCCCCCCCACACACACACACACATACACCAAACCTGCGAAAGAACCTGCGATACTCCCTCCGTTAGCCAGGGCGTGTCAGGGTCCACGCGTGTCAGCCGCGCCAGCAAAATGATTTTCCGATGGTTCCCACATCACACGCTTATCCCAGCACGCGCTTTTGTGGCGATATGAAAAATGGTTCGGTCATGGGAGGCCGCGCTGTCAAGGCTGTATGGCGTAGGGAGGGAGAGGGAGGGTAGGAGGATGGGAAGGCCAGGTTGTTGGAAGGACATTTTCAGCTTGTCGTTTAGCTATTGCCGTCGTGCTGTTTCTTCGTCGTTATATTGATAGGAACGAGTAAGAGCATGAAAGTGAACCGTACGAAAAAGAAGTAAAGATGGACAAAAGAAAACGCTTGAAGATGGAGGGAATTTTCAGCCCGTCGTTTAGTTATTGTCGTCGTGCTGTTTCTTCGTCGTTATATTGATAGGAACGAGTGAGAGCATGAAAATGAACCGTACGAAAAAGAAGTAAAGATGGACAAAAGAAAACGCTTGAAGATGGAGGGAGTTTTCAGCCTGTCGTTTAGTTATTGTTGTCGTGCTGCTAGTTACTCATTTTAGGGAACGAATGGGATGGGAAAGAATAAAAGCATGAGGAAGAAAAGTAATGGAAGGAGGTAATTGATTGCTCTTTCGGCCACCTCTTCGGATTCTTTACAGGAGCAGCGAGTAGCGGGCTTTTTTTGATTGATTCCTTTTTTGCGTGCCCTTGTTCTGTCTCCTTTGCTGTAAAAAAAAATATATAGAAAAAAAGAAAACACTCGCTAATGGAGGACACATTCAGCCTGTCGTTTAATTACTGTTGTCGTGGTGTTTGTTCGTCGTTGTATTGGTAGGAACGAATAACCGCATGGGAAGGAGAAGTAGGAGAAGGAGAAGTAAAGGTGGAGAGAAGATGAAAACACTCACCAATGGAGGATTTTTTTTATCTTGTCGTTTAGCAATTCCTATCATCCTGTTTGCTTGTCATTGTATTGATAGAAACAAATAACAACATTAGAAAGAAACTATGTAACGAAAACCTTCACCAAATTTCTGGGATATCGTTAAAACTTGGTAACTAAAAAAAGTGTGTTCTTCTATTCTCACAACCTTTAAAGTCAATCAATCTGGCTACCAGGAAGTAATTACGAAAACCTTACATTATATAAGCTTAAAGGTGTCGTGTACGTACCGTAGCGAACACACGTCCTGGAAAGATGGAAGCACTCGCCGATGGAGGGAAAGAGGGAGGGAAGGCTGATGAAGGGATATTTTCCGGCTGTCTTGCTGTTTGCTTCTCATTGTATTGATAGAAACGAGTAGCAGTATAAAGAGGAAAAGGAAGTACAGAAAGAACAAATGAAAAGCAGATGAAAACACTCGCCTAGGGATGAAGGGAGAGAGGGAGGGAGGGCGATGATGAAGGGATATTTTCTTGCTGCCCTTCTGCTATCTTGTCATTGTATTGGTAGAAACGAGTAGCAGTATAAAGAGGAAAAGGAAGTACAGGAAGAACAAGTGTAACGCAGATGAAAACACTCGCCTAGGGATGAAGGGAGAGAGGGAGGGAAGGTGATGATGAAGGGATATTTTCTGGCTGTCTTTCATCCATCCCCACCCACCTGTTTGTCCCTCAGTTTATTGATGGGAACGAGTGACAGCATAAGGAGGAAAAGGAAGAGAAGGAAATAAAGGCGAAGATTGAAGGAGAGAGGGAGTGAAGGCAATGATGAAGGGGTATTTTCTGGCTGTCGTTCATATCCATCGCCACCCTCCAGTTTGTCCGTCCGTGTACTGTTGGGAAGAAATAACAGCATGACTCAGCCTAAACACAGCATGGGAAGGTGATGGGAGGGAGAGAAAAGGCCGTAGATGAGGTAGGATCATTTCAGTTTACCGCTTAACTATCAATATCCGTCAGTTTGTCCTTCAGTGCAGTAATACGAACAAATATCATCACGTTTAGTTCATTCTAAACACAAAAACACACGCTCACGCCGCGCGCGCGCGCACACACACACACACACACACACACACACACACACACACACACACACACACACACACACACACACACACACACACACACACACACACACACACACACACACACACACACACCGCTCCGGTGGCTCAATCGGTAGAGTGCAGCGCTCCGAGTCTTAACAGCCAAACAGGCGGCGGATCGAGCCCCGCTCAGGCCGGATTCTTTCGGTTGACTAGGATAGGTTACTGTCCCCCCTTGAGCAAGGGGGATGGGGTGTGTGGTGTGTGAGGTCCTGGCAGTACCCAGAGATCGACGATAATGAGCACTTGCTCTCGTCGGGAGGGTACCTGCTGGCGAAAGCGAGTCCAACTCGTGATCAGGCCGTGGTGAATTACACACACACACACACACACACACACACACACACACACACACACACACACACAATACAAACACACAGACCCACAAAAAAACGCCTTCCTTTCTCATTTCCGAGCAGCAATTGGAATTTGAGTTTCGTTGCCGCGCTAAAACTCCCCGCAATTACTCGGCTTTGGGTCTGGCGAAGCTAATCCGATTACAGGGGAGAAGAGAGGCCGCGGTTATGGCTCACCCGCCCACCCGCCCGACCGCCCGCCTGACTGCCCTTTCGACCCCCCGTCTCCGTCTCCCCCCAAGAATGCCACACGACACACGCAGTTCATTATGTAGGATTATATTTTCTTCTGAGGTAAAGTCTTCCCATCCCCACTCTGCCCCCCTCCCCCACCCCCCTTATCACCCCTGCTCGATCACCTACTTACCATACCAACCCGCCTTTGATCTTCATTCGCTATTTTCTTAATTGTTTACCTTGTTTTTGTTTTTTTTTCATCTTGTTATCTCGCAGTTTCTTATATTTCCTCCTGCTCTTTTTCCTCTTCCTCCTCCTGCTCTTGTCTCTCCTCCTCCTCTTCCTCCTCGGCCTCCTCCTCTTCCTCCTCCTCACCCTCTAATGCATCACCTCAACATCCCTTGTCCTAGGTTTAATGTGTTACTGAAATCAATGAAGTGTTGACAGCATCTTTTTTTCTTTTCCTTTCATCTCTTTTCAGACAGTCCCATCATCGTTTTATTCGGACATACTCACAGTTTTGCCCTCTCTCAATTACACCAGTACGTTTCCTCTTTCTCCTCTCCTCTCTCTTTGTCTCTCCCTCTCTTACCATGTCGCTCCCTTTCCTTCTCTTATTCCCGAGTTCACATCTTCACTCAGCGTCCCCTTTCTCTTGTTTCTCTCGCCTCGCGCTTGCTCCTCGGCGTCTCGTAGTTTTTCCCCTCCAGTTAGCCGTGTTTACCTTCGCTTTCCCTCGCCCTCTGTATCTCAGGCAGAGGAAACACTCCCCCTGAATGTAACGGAGACGTGAGGCGAATTAGGAAGGCGCGTGTGGAACCAGAGACAAGGGAGCTGGAAAGGAAGGGACGGGAGAATGGAAAGCGACGCGGAGAGAGGGAGGAAAGGAAGAGGAGAGAAGAGAGAGGATGGAAGGAAAGTAATTGTTTGTGTCATATAGCTGAGGGAAAACACTGAGCTAAAAGAGACCAAACACCAAACACGAGAGAGGTGGAGAAAGAGGAAAACAAACAAACATAGGGAAGAGTTTAATGCGATCACGTTAAAAGAGAATGTCTGCACTCCAGCCATAAAAGTTTCAACTCTTCGCTAAAACTTTAGAAAGACTGAAAAAATTCTCTCGTGGCGGAAGAGGTGCACAGTGTTCGTGGTTGAGGTGACCAGACCAGGCGTTGCATTACTGATAGGTTAAAAGGTCGTAAGCATACACTCACCTTGGCGAATATCGTGCGCAGGATGACACTAACAGCGGAGAGAAGAAAAAAAAAGTTAGTGGTGTTTTTCTAGACATTTCAGCGCCCAAGTTCACATATTTGACAAGGCTTTCGTAAGAGTTTGGGGCATTTCCAGTAGTAGTTTTATGACCCTGGTGGTAGTTTGACCCTTCCTCTGTACCGTGAACCTAAAGAAACACTCCTAGAACCTGACTGACCCCTTCTTTGACCTTTAGAAATATTTGATGTGAGAAGCGAAAGTATCTTATAATACCGTCTTTAGTGTTGTGAGAGTAGGGATAAGAAAGCAGGAAATATCTTTAAGCCAACACGTAGATTTGGTGGTAGTTAGACTGGCAATAAGTGTGTAGAAGAATTTTGGGGGGGAGAGAGAAATGCTTTAAAAATAATAAGGACGAGTGATGGAAATCCAGCTCTTAACGTGTATATATAACGGGAATTTCAGCACTCAAGGTTAGACGCTACCTTGCTATAATTTTTGAATGAGACAGAAGAAACTTAGTGTCCTTCATTCATAGAGTGTTAAAGGAAAAAAATGCATGTTCGTGTGAATAGAGGGTAAAAATTGCTGAGTAAATGTGGAAAGTGGGCAATAAAATAGATAAGAATGATATGGTATGCGTTGTTGTAAGTCATCTAGCCGTGTAGAGTTAAAGAAATACATAAACGTGTGAATGGAAGGTAGAGATAGACGAGTGAAAGTGGATAGTGTGCAATAAAACTTGTCTTCAGGATCTAGAAATTGAGAAAGGCAAACAAGGGAAGACCAAATCCATTTCAGTACGTGGACTAAAGTTACTCCGGTCACTGAGGACAGACAACAGGAGGGAACGAGGAGAGGAGAGGAGATACGGAGACGGGGACTAAGGAGACGGAGACGAGACGCAAGATAAAACGAGGAGACAATCACACAGACATTCAGGAAGGGGTGGAGACAAAGATGAAGAAGAGCGACATCCACGGAAGGGAAACTAAGGAAGGAGACAGATAGAGAGATGGGAAAAGGGCTGACAAATACACAGGACTTCGAGGCCGCGACGTCTGAAAACTGTGACCGATCTCTGAGGACACAATGCCAGTGCCTCCGTCAGCGACTACACCTCTTCGTCCTCCTCCTAACCTTTTTCCCTCCTCCTCTTCCTCCTCCTTCTCCTCCTCCTCCTCTTCCTCCTTCTCTGCCCTCCCTCCTTCGTCCTCGGGCGCGCCAAGGTCCCAATCTCGACAGTATGATAAATCTGAGAACTATTGTAAAAGAAAACGGCGTCCGGGCCCCGAGGGAAGAGGCTGGAGGGAAAAGTTTGCGATGGATCAGACTGCCGCCCCAACTCGTGCCGGCGTCAGCGGTAATGGAGTGCCGCCGTCCACAACAAAGTCTTCTGCTTTAGAGACTAGATTTCCAAGAGTTTTTCTCCGTCCGTGTGTGGGAGAAGGGGAGGGGGGCTGGAGGACGCAGGAAGAGAGAGGGAAAGGTTGAGAAGTCACAGTCAGTCGATGTGTGGTTCGTAGTCTATTGCGTTGTGAGTTCGTGTGTTTGTGTGTGTTTGCTTGTTCATGCGTGGTGTTGAGATCGCGTTTGAATTTTTTTTTTCGTGTGAGTGTGAGTGTGAGAGTGTGAGTATGTGTGTGTGTGTGTGTGTGTGTGTGTGTGTGTGTGTGTGTGTGTGTCAGTTCTCTACACTATTGCACTAAAACAAAAGAAAAGGAAGCAGTGTAAAGTAATCCAGCCTCAGTGTTTGTTCCTTTAGCCATGATCTGTGCCTGAGGTTTTCCACATTGTCTTCATCCCAACTTGTATTTATTTTTACCTGACTTACCCTCAAACGTGAGAAGAAACTAAACTACTCCAGGAACGTAACCACAAGATATAATAAATCCCACCCAAGAGTAACGTATTTTGTGTGTCTGTGTCATATATTCCGCCAAGCAACCTCTCACTCAACCCTGCACTCGAAAACCCTGGAACTTGATTTGACAGTTCTTCGGCACTTCCTTGTGTTTTCTCTATTCGAGTTCCTTGTTACGATTCTTTTTACAGTAAAGGAAGCAGCTCAAGGGCAAAAATTAATAAAAGCAGGAAAACCCCTCCAGAACTGCCAACCTATAGCGCCGGTAGGCTTTCTTGAGGGGCCTGGATGGTAGTCGGCCCCAGCCCGTCATGGCGCAGGCAAGTTTTATAGTGGCGCCATCTTTTCTTGGCTAATGCTGCCTCCTCGTCGTAGAGAGAAAGCTTCCAATTCCTCGCTTTGTAATCCCGGGAGCCGCAAGCCACGCACCACCACGCCCGCCACCGACACACCCACACCCACACACACGCTTGTTGACTCGGCAAACAGCGATGGTGTTTGGGCTTTACGGTGTTGACAGTCAGGCGGGCGAGTTGTCAGTTACTTGAGACTCGACATTCATCACATCAAGGGAGAGAAAAAGTGCTTGCATAACACATTAAGAAAGAAACACACACAATGGCAACCAGCAGGAGTCCCTCGCCCCCGCCTCGCCCCCGCCTCAGCCCCGCCTCGCCCCCGCCTTGCCCCGCCTCGTCCCCGCCTCGCCCCCGCCTCGCCCCCGCCTTGTCCCAGCCTCGCCCCCGCCTTCCTCTTATCTTGTCTTGATTCGACGCATTTTGCAAAAATCCTGGAAAAAGAAACGAATAGAAGTAAGGGGGGGGGAGGTGAGGAGAGAAGAAAGGAAATAAAAAAGGAAAAGAAAGGAAAAAGAATAAAAGAAGAAAAGAAAAAAGATAAAAGAAGAAGAAGAAGAAGATGAAGGAGGAGAAAGAGGCGGAAGATGAGGAGGGAAAGAAGGAGTGATAATAGTAATAGTAGTAGTAGTAAGGCAGTAGTTAAAGAAGAAAAAGAAAGAAAAGCAGAGGAAGAAGAAAAAAAAGAAAAAATGAAACGGAAGAAGTAAATGTGAGTGAAAAAGACAAAAACAAAATACGAAAAAGACCAGGGAAAGGAGCACGAGAAGTAGAAAGGACAGATTTTTATTCAATAGTCACCCCATCACCATCCCCACAAAGTTACGTACGTATGAGTAACTAACGGCCAAAGTAGTCCCCCCTCGGCGTCAACAAACGTAACACAAGGCAGAAAGAAAACGGTAAGTGGAGGAAGGAGCGTCCGGGCGAGCGTCGGGTGCCAGACAAAGGGAAGAATGGGAGGCGGGTCTCCAACTTGCGTGTCCAAACATAAAAATGCAAATATTCAGAAGTTTTAAAAGAAAGCGAAGAAGTGAGTGGCTGTTGCATAATGAGGTTCGTTTTGTGTTTGATGCTTTTTTAGACCCCATGAGCGTTCTGAAGGGTTGGGAGGAGGAAAGGAGAGCACGGAGGGGAAGGAGGAAAGGGGAAGAGGGAAAGGGAAAGTTAAGCAGATGGATGAAAGAAAGCGTAGGGAGAGGGAGGGGGTGAATGAAGGATAGGCAGAGAGAGGGAAGGAGAAAAAGAGAGAAGGTGCCAGAAGATGGAGGGAGGAAAGGAAAGCGTAGGAAAGGGGGAGGGGAGATGTAGGGAAGATAGGCAAATGAGGGGAGAGAAGGAAAGCGTAGGAAAGGAGAAAAGGTGAAGGAATGATAATGGAGATGGAGGGAAGGAAGAAAAGAATAGGAACCTTACCTTATAGTTTTTGATTATTGAAAAGGAAATCTGAAAAGTGGAAGAGAACTGATTTACAACATTCTAGATTTACTCATTTATTTAGGTGTGTGTGTGTGTGTGTGTGTGTGTGTGTGTGTGTGTGTGTGTGTGTGTGCGTGTGCGTGTCTAGCCTGTATTAGGGACAATTAAGCCATTAGAGAACGAGCCATGTATTATCATCAGAGCGGCTTGGGCTGGGACGGCCAAATATAGCGTTGCCGTAAAGCATTAGTCCGCGTCGGCCAGGTAAAGGTAGTCCACAGGTAATTAGGGTGTGATTAGGGAAGTTTGTTGTCTGAGGAGAAGGCATGCAAGTTTCTCTTTTTGCATTACGTGGGTAGTTATTCTTTTATGAGCTAAGTTAATCCTTTTTTTTTTACTTTTTTGTTATCCTTTATCTCATCTTCTCTATCTGTATCTATCTATCTATTTATGTATCTCTATCTATCTATTCATCTATCTTTCGTACATCACTCCTTTCCTTTGTCTATATCTCTTTAAACCTATCAAACTCACATCCTTTTTTTTTTTTTTAACTTTTTTGTTATCCTTTATCTCATCTTCTCTATATGTATCTATTTATCTATTTATATATCTCTATATATCTATCAATCTATCTTTCGTGCACCACTCCTTTCCCTTGTCTAATCTCTTTAAACCTATCAAACTCACATCCTGACAGTCATTTTCTCACTTTCAACTTCAATCCACATACCTTTTCAAGTCTTCCATCCCGCGTATTACCAACTCTAGAGATCTTTTTTTTTTTTTTACATAGTTACCTTTTTCTCTGTGTGAATTTATGTCCTTCACTTAACCCTCAGGACGTGACTCGGCGATGAGAGCAAAATAGATTGTCTTTAGTAACCTTTCTCACAGCTCGTTGGATATACAGGTGTAAGTCATGATTAAATCGAGGTAAATCATGCGCGAATGTTTTTTTTTTTTTTTTTTTTTTTTTTTTACGTCGTGGCCTATTGCGCCGGTAGGCTTCTTCCCGGTGGATCCTGATGGTCGGCCCAAGGCTTCTTCCCGGTGGGGCCTGATGGTCGGCCCAGCCTGGAGCTCATCTTTAATCCTAGAATCTAGAGTCCGGGTTGATAGGTGGTCTTCTGGACAGCATGTGGGTAGTTTTAAGCCACTCGGCGGCGGCTGAAAAATCCCAGCTTTGTGGCACCGGGCGGGGATTAAACTCGCGTCCTCCTGAACGCGGCGCCGTCACTCTGTCGACTCAACCACCGCGCACCTTTTCCTACAACCCTGCCACTCGCTTCCCGCCCTGTTACCTGCCTCTTCAACACCTTCACACCCGCCTGTCGATACATCCAGTCCATTCAGGTAATTCGTCAACCATTCATCCAGTCAGTCAGCCCGTAAGCCGTCAGTCATCCATTCAGCCGTCCAATCATTCAGCAAGCATTATCTCCCTAAGCCTGTCGTTCCCTTGCCACCTCACAACTCAGCCACACATCCACCCACTCAACCAGCAAGCAATCCAGCCATCATCCACCAGTCCGTACATCCAACCAGTCAGTCTGTCTACCCAACCAACCAGCCAGTCAGCCACCAGTAGTTTCTTCTTCCAACCAGTCAGCCATCCAGTCAGCCATCCACCAGCCCGTCCATCCAACCACCCAGCCAAATAGTTAATCAGCCAGCCGTCCAGTCAACCATCCAGTCATTCACTAAGCCATCCAGCCAGTTAACCATCCACCGGTCCACCCAGTCTTCCAGTTCGTCCATCCAACCACCCAGCCATCCTTCTAGTTAGCCATCCACCAGTCAACCATCCAATCGCCATCCATCCACCTAGTCAGCCAGTCAGCAAGTCAGCCAGTCAGTCAGCCAATCAGTCAGCCAGTCAACACTCCCGGGTAGCGACGGCACGACGTGAGGAATTATTTCCCGACGAATTATTTCCAGCGACAACGTACGATCTGATTACCTTGGCGCGGCTTTGATCTCGCGCGGGGACGCCAATTTTGATCGCGTGTCTCGTAATTCTATTTGAAAGATTCCCTCCATCCCGACCCGGCGTCAGTCTTTTTTTTTTGTGTGTGTGTGTGATAATGTACGTTTGATGCTCCAGGAAGGGAAAATAATAATGATAAAAGTCCCCCCCCCTCCCCCCGTATAATGTCAGACAATGGGGGAGGGTAGGGGGCGGGGGGGGTTGTTCATGAATGCTTATATAATGCGTGGGAAAGGGGTCTTGTTTGTGTTGTGTTGTGTTGTGGGAGGTTATCTGTATGTGTGTGTGTGTGTGTGTGTGTGTGTGTGTGTGTGCGTGTGTGTGTGTGTGTGTGTGTGTGTGTGTGTGTGTGTGTGTGTGTATTGGTTTGTCCGTTTATGCATGCCTAAGTTTGTTTTGATTCCGTTTCGTTTGTCTTTTTTGTTTGTGTGTGTGTGTGTGTGTGTGTTTGTCTTGATTCATCAGGTTACATCTGCGTAAGTGTTTTGTTTGTTTGCTTGTTAGCTTGTTTGTGTGTGCGTGTGTGTGTGCCTTATGAGCGTGTGTGGAACTTTTTAGATACACAGCTTTTACTCGAATCCTTTGCTCTTTTTTTACTTTTTTACTCAACTCCCACTTTCCTCCTTGTATGCCGGCGCCTCGAGGCCAAATCCTGTTTCCTTCGGGCGGCGTTGGGTCAGGAGGCGCCTTTTTATTAGGTTACCCGTCCGGCCGGCCAGCCACCCAACCAGGCACGGGGCGAACCAGCCAGGCCGACACGCACTCTACTGAAGCGAAGGCGAAGAGTATGCTTGCCAGTCCGTACGTAACTTCCCAATTGGTACCAGGATCAAGAAAAAAACTCCTCTGGAAAATGGGTCGCAATGTTGTTTTTTAGTTTAGTTAAGGAGACCAAAGGGGAAACAAAAGCAAAATACAAACCGCCTTAAGAAAAAGAGATCCAACTAACCAGCCAAACAGTTTATCAGCCAGCCTTCCAGTCAACCATCCAGTCACCCAGTCAACCATCCAGCCAGTCCTTCCTTCCACTAAAACATGGTTGGTTGGAGTTCGTAATGCAGTTCCTGTTGTGTTAGTGTGTTGCTGAATGACGTGGAATAATGCAGAGTAGCTAAATAGTCATCGGCATAAGAAACACAGGAACAGAGAGGTGACAAAACTACTTTAAAATTACTTATACGTTTATTTTTTATATCACCTCGTTTTTTTTACTCAGCTCAATAATGATTTTTTAGTGCTTAATCATTTTATTTCTTTATTTATGTGTGTGTTGACTAAATAATGTTGCGCACGGAATGACGAACGTACCCAAGTGGATGGAGAGAGAGGAAGGGGAGAAGGAAAGGCGGACTGGAGAGGAGGAGGGAGAAGGAGGTTTAGGAATAGATACATGGTGGTGGAAAGGATAGACAGAAGGAAAGAGGGAAGGAAGAGCGGGGTAGGAGGATGGATAGAAGGCAAGGGGGAAGGAAAGGCGATAAGAGGATAGATAGAAGGGAACAGTAGGTAGGAGGAAGGAAATAGCAGGTTGGATAATAGATAGAAGGAAAGAGGGAAGGAAGAGCGGGGTAGGAGGATGGATAGAAGACAAGGGGGAAAGAAAAGACGATGGAAGGATAGATAGGAGGAAACAGTAGGTAGTAGGAAGGAAATAGCAGGTTGGATGATAGATAGAAGGAAAGGGGGAAAGGAAGGGCGGGGAAGGAGAGGGGAATGTACGAGATTTAGGGCAGTCTTCCTTGATCCACTAAGATAATTACCTCAGCTTGATTCACTCCCAGCATATATTTACACGCATTTCGAAAGTCTTTTTATTATCACCTTTTTTTTTCTAGCGACGGTAAACACATATCCGCCGGCCGAATCTTTTTAGTCCTTTGGCGCGTTTCAGAATCTGTGTTCCGGCCTGGGATTCACGCCTCGCAAACTTGTATTAGTCGATGATACGGACGAAGCGGCAGCGGGGAGGATTTCATATTTCCTTCCCGTGAGTCATGCGTTCACTCCCGACCGCGTTTGGGAGGGATGGTGGGGTGGGAGGAAGTGGAGGTGAGGGTGAAGGTGAAGGTGGAGGAGGAGGAGGAGAAGCGATAAAAGAGGAGAAAGAGGAAAAGGAGGAGCAGGAAGAAAATGAAGAAGAGAAAGAAGAAAAAAGAGGAAGCAGAAAAATATGAAGGAGAAGCAGCGTAAAGGAAGAGAAATAAGAATGGAAAAAGAAGGAAAGACAGGATGAGAATAAGAGAGAGAGAGAGACACACACACACACACACACACACACTTCTCCCACACCCAATATATCTGAGTGAGAGATTGCAAGTCTGGCGGGGCACGAATTGCTCCATTGATTGACTTGCTTCAGACAGAGATCAGGAGGTGCAGCTCTTGAGAGGATGCTGGTGCCTCTGCTACTCTCCTCTGCTGCTGTTGTCACTCTCCTCCCCTGCTGATCCTACTCTCTTCTGCTCCTGCTGCTCTCCTCTCCTGCTGCTCTCCTGACTCTCACCCTTGCCCGCTCGCCCGTGTTACCACCCTCCTCATCCTCGTCTTCGTTCTCGTCCTCCTCCTCCCTTCTCTCCTCCAGTTGCTTGTTTGCTTGTTTGCTCTCCTGTCCTTCCTCCTACCTTCGTTCATCCTTGTTCTTCCTACCTTCATCTTGGCTTTCCTGTACTCACCCTTCCCTCACCCTTGATACAGCATTCTTGTACATCTTTAGTCTATTCTTAACTCTTCATCTCATTTTTCCCTCCTTCTTCATTCGCCCTTTCCTCCCATATTTCCCTTACTTCCTGCATTCTTCCTTTTTCTCCTTTTTCTCATCTTTCATTCACCATTTCCTCTCCTTTTGCTCACCTTTCCATTACCTTTTCTTCTTCCCAACCTCCCCATTCTCTCACCCTTCTCTCACCCTATCCTCACCCTTCCCTCACCCTTACTCCACCCTTGGCCTCTCGTCTGCCCGCTTGCCGCCGTCACTCTCCTTGTCTAAATCCTTGCCAGTCCACTCACCACCTCCCTCATTCTGTCACGCTCCTAAATACAATAAGAATTTCTCTCTCACCATTTTCTTTCCGTAAAATGAATCTGAATTACATAAAAGTTCCGGTCCAATAGATACAAAGGGAGAGAAAAAAAAGTCCTTATCTCTATTTCATCTTTTTTGGTTAATTATACCCTAGCGTGCTTTTATTCATTTCTCGCCTCCGTGTGTTTGTGTACCTTGTGTGCGTACCATAGGCGGGAGGGGTAATTGCTCCCCGGCACCCTCTAAATTTACGGGTGGAGGGGGAGAGAGGGGCTTAAAGGATAGGGGAGGAGGAAGGGAAAAGAGAGAGAGAGAGAGAGAGAGAGAGAGAGAGAGAGAGAGAGGGCGAGCGGTGAGCGGAGGGGGAAGATGAAACTCGGTAACTAACCCCAAAGTTTTTTTTTCTTTTTTTCTTTCATTTCAGGAATTTTTCAGCGCCAGTAAAGTCGTGTGAATCTCCACTTTACACTCGCCCGCGAAGCCCCGCTCGTAAATACATCGCTTTTTTTCCTTTGTTTCTTTTCCCAGCTCCACCACGAGGGGGGAAAAAGTTTGCAAAAAAAATGTAGATGACTGCCGTAAAAGCCCACATTGTTTTTTTTCTTTTTCTTGTCGTTTAATATTACACACAATCACTTACTTGCATTTTTTTACCGTTTGCTTAACACGGAACTCGTTTGTGAATTATATTTTCTTTGCAACGTTGATTTTGTTGTATGTGCTCGGTAAAGTGGTTGTGGGGTGGGCTGGTGGGCTGGTGGGCTGGTGGGCTGGTGGGCTGGTCGTAAACAGAAGGCAAGGAGAATATAAGAAAGAAGGGAGAAAGGAATAAAGGGAAGGTTAAAAGGGAGATAAGGGAGGAATGAAAGGAAGAAGAAGGGAGAGAGGAGAAGGGAGAGAAAAATGAGAAGGGAGGAAGAACAAGGGAAAGAGGAGAAAGAAAGGATATATTGAAGAAGAGAGAGAAGAAAAGATGCCTTTTACTATATTTTTAACTGTTTCTAAAAGATTTTCCTCGTATGTGACTCCATCAACTTTCATTGCCACGTTGATTTCGTTGTATACATTCGGTAAAGTGATCGTGGACTGTTTGAGGGCTGGTCGTAAATAGAAGGAGTAGGTGTAAGCTCTATTTACTTTATCCGAAACCCTGTGTTTGTAGATGCTCCTCTTATGCGAGTCCACCAACTTTTATTACCACATTGATTTCATTGTATTTTATGAAGCGGTTACGGCTGGGTTTGGCTTCTAGAAGGTTGGTCTTATACAGAAGTGGCTGTGATCTTTGGACTGAAATCGTCATGGGTACAGAGGAATGATGTGCACTGATCCTAACGAGACTAAGGTAGATATTCTCAGACGCTTCGCCTCTCACGTAAAATATTTCCAGAGGCCGAAAAGGAGATCAGTCGAGTTTTGATTAGTGTTTTTTTAGGTTTGTGATACTGCAGGATTGTCAAATTGCTACAAGGGTCTGAAATCTACTCCTTTAAATGCCCAAAACTATTAGGAGAGTCTTGTCAAGTATGTGTACACGCTTGAGCACCGATACGTTTAAGAAGATGATCCTTAGTTTTCAAAAGAGGAGTGACTGAACAACCCTGAGAGTGGCTTAGCAGACCCTTTGAGCCAGTCACTCAGGAGGTGGAGTAATCATGCTGTAAAGTCCTCATTAAACCTAGTACTAAAAAGATATAATGACTTAGCACCATTACAAGTGACTTAACAGATCCTCTAAGAGCCATTAAACCAAATAGTCATGCCGTGAAGTCATCACAAGGCCGAAGAATCACGAACTGCCCCTGTAAATGCTCAAAACTCCTACGTAAGCCTCGTCAAATATGTGTGCTCTTGGGCGCTGAAATGTTGAAGAATATGACCCTTAAAGTGCTTCGAGGCGTACATGATCACAAAAAGCCTCTCAATTTCCTTCCTCCGCATCCTTAGACGTATCGGCATTTGTTTTTTTTTTTTTTTTTTTTTTTTTTGTTTTTTTTTGTTTTTTTACGTTGTTGCCTATTGCACGTCCTTAGGTCTGTATTATAAGACAGTTTCGCTTCTCACATCATCTATTTCTTAAGGCCAAGGAGTGGGTCAGTCGGGTTCCAATGAGTGCTTCTTGAGGTTCAGGGTACAGAAGAAGGGTCAAACTACCACCAGGGTCATAAAACTACTCCTGGAAATGCCCACAACTCCTACGAAAGCCTTGTCAAATAATGTTCTTTGGTGGCGGAATGTCTTGCAATACGACCCTGAGTCAAAGCCTCTCGTAGAAGTTGCTGGGCTTTCCACGGACTATTTTGTGATTCTAGTGCTAGTTTTACACGATCGCTGCATCTTGAACGTGACAGATGCACATGAAAGCCCGGTTATCCGAGACGTATACGGTCACAAAAGCCTCACCCTTCCCTTCCTCCGCATCCTTAGCCCGTATTCTTAGACGTATCGGCATCTTAATTTGTCTGTTCGAAAAGCCTCTCGTATAGAAGCTGCTGGGCTTTTCACGGACTGTTTGTGATCCTAGTGATAGCTTTACACGACCTCTGCACCTTGAACGGGGACACTACACATAAAAAAACGGTTGATAATCTTCTCTGAGGCCTTGGAAAACCTCTGCACCTTGAACGGGAACACTACACATGAAAACCCGGTAAGTGATCTTCTCTGAGGCCTTGGAAAATAGTCGTAATGGGAGCCCGATACCTTTTGAGAATATGTCCCAAGCTTGTCTCTTTGTCTTGTGTCCGCCGCGATCCTTGTGGTGCTTCCTCGCTCGCTCAGCATCTCGTGGCAGCCAAGCGAAAAGACACCAAAAGAAATGCATTTGTGTTTCCTCCGTTTTGGACTCACGTATCACTGAGTCTTTAAGGTTGACAAGGGAAGGGTTGGAGGGGAGGGGTGGGGGAGGGGGAGAGGGATGGAGAGAGCGAGAGCTAGAGAGCGAGAGAGAGAGAGAGAGAAGAATATACAAACGAACATCGAACTCTTTGTAGTCATTCGTATACACAAACCATAAAAAAAAAGAAAAAAAAATCTTCCCCCAGCTCATACACGTTTAGGAAGAACTGTAGCATTTTCTTCCTCGCTCCATCGGTCTATCGCCTTTATTTTTGGCAACACCCGAGATATATTAGGATCGTTACGCAATGCCTCACACGGCCAGATCCAGACGCAACACAACAACACCTCCAGCACAGCAACAGGCGCCTTAACACCCTCCAGAGAGATAGAGTTTTCGTTTCCCAAGTTTTCTTTTCCTCGACTTCTTCTCCTCGTTGCCACAAAACACTATACACAAGATACATCTGAGTCAGGTCTAGAAACAAAACATATCGGTCTCACTTTTAGAAACGTGCAACTCTTTCAGTACAGCATTTTTTTATTTTTATAACGAGGCTTATTTTCGGAAGACTTTTTTTTTCTTTTTTTTTTTTCGTTGCATGTTTATATTGTTTTGTTTTCCCAGCTGCTTTTTTTTTTTTTTTTTTTTTTTTTTGCCTATTATGGGATACTGATTTTCTTTTTTCGTTGAATGTATATAGTTTTGTTTTCCTAGTTTTCTTTTCGCTTATTTTCGGGAGACTTTTTTTTCTTACTTGTTTTTTCGTTGAATGTATATATAGGTTTTGTTTTCCCAGCTTCTTTTCGTCGGTTACAAAACACATCTGAGTCCTTTATAGAAGCATTTAGGTCTCCCAACACAGCAAACGCCTTCATACAGCCTGCGCCTTAGAAGGATGACCGTTCCAATCCCTCAAACTATCGCCCTATAACTTTACTTTCCTGTCTATCTAAAGTTTTTGAATCAATCCTTAACCGGAAGATTCAAAAGTACCTTTCCAAGTCTGACCTTCTATCTGATCGCCAGTATGGGTTCCGCAAGGGGCGTTCTACTGGCGATCTTCTTGCTCTCTTAACTGACTCCTGGTCATCCTTTCTTAGCCGTTTCGGTGAAAATTTCTCAGTTGCGCTAGACATATCGAAAGCTTTCGATAGAGTCTGGCACAACTCTTTGCTTTCTAAACTACCCTCTTTCGGATTCTATCCCTCTCTCTGTTCCTTTACCTCCAGTTTCCTTTCCGGGCGTTCTTTCTCTGTGGTGGTAGACGCTCACGGTTCTTCCCGGGCCTAAACCTATCAACAGTGATGTTCCACAGGGCTCTGTCCTATCACCCACTCTCTTCCTGTTATTCATCAATGATCTTCTTTCCATAACAAACTGTCCTGTCCACTCATATGCCGACGACTCCACTCTGCATTATTCAACTTCTTTCAATAGAAGGCCATCCCAACAGGAAGTACACGACTCCAGATTGGAGGCTGCAGAACGCTTAACCTCAGACCTTGCTATCATTTCCGATTGGGGCAGAAGGAGCCTTGTGTCCTTCAATGCCTCAAAAACCTAATTTATCCACCTATCAACTCGACACAATCTTCCAAGCACCTATCCCCTATTCTTCGACAACACTCAGCTGTCACCTTTTTTAACACTAAATATCCTCGCTCTATCCTTAGCTCAAAATCTCAACTAGAAACTTAACATCTCTTACTAAATCAGCTTCCTCGAGGTTGGGCGTTCTGTATTATCTCCGCTAGTTCTTCTCCCCTGCACAGATGGTTTACATTTATAAGGGCCTTGTCCGCCCTCATATGGAGTATGCATCTCACGTGTGGGGGGCTCCACTCACACAGCTCTTTTGGACAGAGTGGAGTCTGGCTCTTCGTCTCATCAGCTCTCCTCCTCTTACTGACAGCCTTCTACCTCTTAAATTCCCATCTCTTTCTATCTTCTTTTGATATTTCCACGCTGACTGCTCTTCTGAACTTGCTAACTGCATCCCTCCCCCTCTCCCGCGGCCCCGCTGCACACGACTTTCCACTCATGCTCATCCCTATACTGTCCAGACCCCTGATGCAAGAGTTGCTCTCTGTGCTGTAAAAAAAAAAATATATATATATATATATATATATATATATATATATATATATATATATATATATATATATATATATATATATATATATATATTTTCGTTATGCATGTATAGTTTTCTTTTCGCAACTTTCTTTTCGTCACCTCTGCCAACAGAACAACTTTTAACCCGCTTTTAGGAAGACTTCTATTTCTTTTTATTTTTCTCGTCGAGTCCATGAGTCATATTCTTAAACGTTTCTCGGCGCTCTAGCACACACACACTTGGCAAGACTTTCGTATAGGTGTTGATGGGAGGCGGGGGGCTTTCCACGGGTAGTTCTATAACCTTGGCGGTGGTAGTTTGACCATTCATCTGTGACATGAACTTTAAAAACACACATTAGACCTCGATTAATTTACTCTTCTTTGGCTTTCAGAAATAGTTGATGTGTGAAGCGTCTGAGAATATCGACCATCGTTTTCTTCGTTTTTTTCCCACTGTCCTTTCATTGCCCTCATCTTTTCCTCACCCTACTCTCATGCTTCCCTCACCCTACTCTCATGCTTCCCTCACCCTACTCTCATGCTTCCCTCACCCTACTCTCATGCTTCCCTCACCCTACTCTCATGCTTCCCTCACCCTACTCTCATGCTTCCCTCACCCATACTTCACGCTTACCCTCCAACCTACCCTAACTCACCCGCCACCCTCATTCACCCTTCCTTGTCTGCTACAAAACATTACTAAAACACGTCTGAGTCAGGTCGAGAAACATCAGCTCTCCAGTAAACGTTCAATAGCGACGCTCAGTTAAGGAAGACTGTTTTTAATATTTCTTCATCTCTTTTTTTCGTTGAGTATTCGTAACGTCGTCTTGGAGCCCCGACCTCCCGCCTAGATCGCTTTTGTAACCCCGTAACGAACGCGGGAATCTCCTGGGTCGAGACACTTCTCATTAGTTCGCATTTATCAACGTCTCCTGCGTGCGAGAAGGGCGATTTCTTTGCCTTTCTTTTCGCTCCTTTTCTTTCTTTCATCCTCGACGCCATTCCTCTTGTCTTGATGGGGGCGTTAGGGGAAGGGAGGGAAGGTAGGAGAGAGGGAAGGAGGCAATGAGGGAAAGAGGTAGGCAGGGAAGGAGGGAGGGAAGGAGGCAGTGAAGGAAAGAGGTAGGCAGGGAAGGAGTGAGGAGGGAGGGAAGGTAGCAAGGAGGGAAAGAGGGAGGGGGAGAGGTAGAGAAAAAATAGCGGAGGGATGTGTTGCTCCTCGTCAGGGTAATGGTGGTGTTGATGGTGTTGGTGTCGTGAAAGCGGTGGTGTGTTGGTGGTGATATTAGTGATGTGGTATTTTTGACTCAGTGATGGTGGCGTTGGTGGGTGTCTTGGTGTTAAAAAAGTTGGTGCGTGGGTGGTGTTAATGTTTGTGTTGTGATGACTTGGTAGTAGTATTAATGGTGGATTCCTGAGTCTAAAAAATGGTGTGTTGGTTGATGGTGATATAATGGGCGTGGTGGTGGTGGTGGTGGTGGTAGTCTTCCTCTGTCTGATGGCATGCGGATTTTTCTTCTTCTTTTTCTCTTCCTCTCCTCTGCGGTACCATTTATGCTTCCTGCAAAAGAGAACTGTATAATACAAAAGGGATTGGTAATAGGTAAACCAGACTAAAGGAAATTATAAAGTAGCAGGAATGAGATAAACACGAGTATAAAAAGTAGAATCGGGTGGTTGAATTTTGCAAGGTAGGGCAGTAATGGTTATACTTATTTTGCCTTTCACTTAATGAGCAAATCCATCTTTATTTAACATTACAAGAGCAGCCTTTACCTTCTCTATACCTTGTCAACAACCAACAGACAAATGGATACTGGAGACCAAGAAAGTGTATAATTTCCCATCAACTCAAATAACTATCAAATAACACACACACACACACACACACACACACACACACACACACACACACACAAACAAACACACACACACATGCACTCTGTTATCCTTGAATCGCTAAAATCGGGTAGGTAAAGGGATTAATGAACTGAGACGAGTGGAAGTAGAGAAGATGTGACAGAGGGAGTGTATATAGTGTGCTCGGCTGCAAGTGTTTACGGTATGAAAGTGTCACGCCAGCAATTTGACGCCGGCGCGAGAAGGGTCAGCACTGCCTCACACATGGAGGTATTAATTTTAATACCTCCATGGCCTCACATGTGCAGACCCTTGTTTTGCTGAATCAAATAGGGGTGATAAGACGAGCCTGGGGCAGTGGAGACTGGAGAGAAGACAAGGCAGAAGACGCTCTGGTGTGGCAGAACAAGAACTGCCGTCCCTCTGCCCTAGACGAAAGCGAGAACACAAACCACGATAGAGAGCTAAAAATAGGCCCTGATAATGTGAGTGAATTTGTACGTATTTATGAGTGATATGTCTTGTCATTGTCTTATCTATATGTAAGTGCTAAATGATTCAACGATGATTTATTGCCTACGTGTAGTTTTATTTTGTATTCGTAATTCTGAAGTATAAATTTATTTCGTATTCGTGATTCTGAAGTGTGTTTCTTGTTCAATACAGGTTTGACCAAATATATATATGTTGCGTCAAAGATAAGGGCATCATTCTACCTAGCCGCCCCTCATTGGACGGTAACACACACACACACACACACACACACACACACTAACATACTTAGGCCATTACTTATACAAGACTATGTTGTAATCTGGCACCACAATCGCATCCGCAAAGAAAAGAAAATGAGGGAGAAAAGCAGAAATAATATCACCGCTTCATTGTTTGCTAAAATCTCCATCCCTTCCTTGACATACTCTTCTTGAATTATTACACTTACTTCATACGGCCCACTTGCCCCCATGCCCTACCTCAAAAACGCCTGGTAGCATCTCTCAGGTCAACAAACTAAGCAACAACAGGAAGACGAAGAACGAAAATAGAGACGCAAAAAGATAAAACTGCGCAACTAAGTTAAAAAAAAAGTAGCTGGCAAGTTCAGTCGTGCGAGGAAGGGAACGCGTGGTGTGTGTGTGTGTGTGTGTGTGTGTGTGTGTGTGTGTGTAGGGGCTGTCGGTGACATTGTTGGCGTTGCTGTACCGGCTGTTCGTGTTGTTGTTATTGGCGAGAAGGAGGATTGTGTGCAAATCAGCTTCCCTTTTGGTAGACATGTGACGGGGCGAGGGCGGAGGCGGGTCAGGCCGAGGACGCTGCATCAATAGACATGACGGCAGAGGAAGGGACAGGGGGCAGGAGGAAGAGGAGGGCGGGGAAAGAGGTGGGGGGGATGAGGAATAGGACGGCGGACGAAGAGGCAGAAGGCAAGAGGAAGAGGAGGGAGGGGAAAGAGACAGGAGATATGATGAATAGGACGGGCCAGAAGCCAAGCGAAAGAGGCAGAGGGCAGGAGGAAGAGGATGGAGAAGGAAGAGGAAAGAGCAGAATGGCGGAGGGAGAGGCAGGAGGCGGGAGGAATATCCAAGTGCATTACTGTGGCCTTGTTACGTGTGAGGTGGCAACACTTACATCCTCCCCAGGTGTTACATCAGCCTCACCTGTATGTACCTTTCTCACCTTTTGTTTTGCCAACCTTCTGCTCTCAGGTACACGCACGCTCATGTAGGCAAGCTCGCAGCACTCACACACACACACACACACACACACACACACACACACACACACACACACACACACAGAGGCACTCACCGAACACCGCCTCTCTTTGCACGCCATCAAACATTCAGGTGGCGCCTCGTAACACTATGGCCGTCGGAGCATAGTAGCCTGGATTATTCATGGCCCCGAGCTTTCATACGGCGGCCGGGTGGAGCGCCGGTCAATAATCCATCAAACGCACCTGACGAATTCGCTCTGGGATGCAAAAGTAATGAAAAACAGCAGCGACGTCGAGCATGATAAATATGGCTCTGTGATGTTCTCCCTCCCTCCCTCTCCCGCCCCTTCCACGCTTGCTGCAATGTCGATACTCCTTCCGATCTTTGTTTGTTGTTACTTTCGTTTCGGCTTTGTGGCGCTGTGATGCAATAGTTAGTATGAAAAAGAGAGGCAAGGATGATAAAAATATCTTGCTTTCTTCATTGTTCTCTTGTGCTCTCGTGCCAAGTGTAATAAACAGACCAAGATATTATACTCACGATCATTGAGTATTGTTGTCGGTTTGTAATGCTGTAATTCATTAACCCGGTAGCTGCGGGGATCATGTTTCTTAAAGGCCCCTCTAAGCGAGAAATATGAGAAAAAATCACCACTCACGCAAACCATTTCATAATATATATCAACGCATTTGTGATCAGTTTATGTATCATCTATTTTTGGGGGTTTATATCATGGGAAAAATTTGGCCCGTCGCTGGTACACGATAAAGCTACAAATTTGGCCCGTCGCTGGTACACGATAAAGCTACAAATTTGGCCCGTCGCTGGTACACGATAAAGCTACAAATTTGGCCCGTCGCTGGTACACGATAAAGCTACAAATTTGGCCCGTCGCTGGTACACGATAAAGCTACAAATTTGGCCCGTCGCTGGTACACGATAAACCTACAAATTTGGCCCGTCGATGATACACGATAAAGCAAATTTGGCACGTCTCTGCTACACGATAAAGCTACAAATTTGGCCCGTCGCTGGTACACGATAAACCTACAAATTTGGCCCGTCGCTGGTACACGATAAACCTACAAATTTGGCCCGTCGCTGGTACACGATAAACCTACAAATTTGGCCCGTCGCTGGTACACGATAAAGCTACAAATTTAGCCCGTCGCTGCTACCAGGTCAACAAGAGAAGTGAATGGTGACTATAGAGATACATAACCGTTTCCTTTGTTTGTTCCTACACTTGGTACTCATAATAATGTGATCATGATGTTACCTTCACTCTTAGTCACTCGATGTATTGACTATGTAACACTGCCAGTTGGATTCACGGTTGCTTTACCTCTTCCACGTGTCTTTTATCCTAAAGCAATATGACTACAGTACTTGCGGCGCCTTGATTACATACCCTAATAAGCCAATCCTAACAAGAACTATTAATAACTACAACTCTCCTAAAACAACAATAGCAACAACAATAATAACAGCTACTACTTTAACGGCAGCAGTGGTATCGACGATTATAGCAACAATGAAACTATAAAAAAATATAGTAGCAGCAGCTTTTCCACAGTAGTAGTGACACCTGTAGTAGCACCAGTAGCAGTTATGAAATATTGTAGTAGCGACCTGTTATCTCCTCCATGTTCTCTCTCCCCATAGGTCGTTAACCCTCCAAGGTACGTACACAAACACGCACTCACACATCCACACACACGCACACGCCTAAGTCTTCCTCTTTCTCTCTCTCTCCCAGTAACTCCCTTTCCTCCCCTACCCTCTCTTCCATTCCTTCCTGTCCCCTTATCAACCGCTTACTCTCTCTCAACAGCATCTTTCACTCTTGTTGCCTCACCCTCGTCTTTGTTCCTCCTTTCTTCTCCTTCCTTTTTCCTTTTCATCCCCCTTATCATCCACTATCCTTCTTCCTGCTTAAACCTTCCACCTCTAACCTTCGTTGCCGGTGACCTCATTCTACTAGGCTCCTTAACCTCTTCCTTTCCTCTTCCCCTTCCTCTTCCTCCTCTTCCTCTTCTTTTTCATCCTCCTAATACCATTCATAGTGCGTGTAGTGTAAAAAAATTCCCCTCATTCTCTCCTATGAAAATTCTCGTTCCCGTTCCGCTTTAATATTTGAGTGTCTTTTTCTCTCCTTTTTTTTTCTCTTCTTTACTACCAGAGTGCCGGAAGAAAGGGCGGGTTAAGAGGATTTTTTTTCTTCTTTTTACTACCGCTTCTAAGTCACCAGAGAAGACCAACAGCATGGGGAAGAGTATAAAAACAGGTGCCCTTATTATGATAAAATCGATGACCACGGTTTTTGTTAGTCTTTTAGTGTGTCGTCTTCTCATATTGTTGTTTTTATCGGAGGGTGGGAGGGTGAGGATATCTGGCGTTCCTTTCATCATTCTTTCTTCAAATTATTTAGGGCAAAGACTGGGAAACTTTAATGAAAACGCAGGAATTTGATTGAAAGTGTGTGTGTGTGTGTTTGTGAGAATGTTTACCATATAGCGAATTTCAGAAGCTCGAGTGTTGGTGAGTTCGCTTATGTCGATTTGTGGTAAAAGGAAAGTAACGTCATGGCGCCTTCCTAAGAGAGAAATTAGAGACCAACAAAGTCAATAGAAAAGGAATTTGCTATCGGTCTGGCGACGATAGAGATAACCAACGATAGAGATAGAGACAGACAGGAGTGAATGGCGACGACAGAGTGAGGAACAATAGAGATAGAGACAGACAGGAGTGAATGGCGACGACAGAGATAAGGAACAATAGAGATAGAGACAGACAGGGTGAATGGCGACGACAGAATGAGGAACAATAGAGATAGAGACAGACAGGAGTGAATGGCGACGACAGAGATAAGGAACAATAGAGATAGAGACAGACAGGAGTGAATGGCGACGACAGAGATAAGGAACAATAGAGATAGAGACAGACAGGAGTGAATGGCGACGACAGAGATAAGGAACAATAGAGATAGAGACAGACAGGAGTGAATGGCGATGACAGAGATAAGGAACAATAGAGAGACAGACAGACAGGAGTGAATGGCGATGACAGAGATAAGGAACAATAGAGATAGAGACAGAGGGAGTGAATGGCGATGACAGAGTAAGGAACAATGAGACAGACAGGAGTGAATGGCGACGACAGAGATAAGGAACAATAGAGATAGAGACAGACAGGAGTGAATGGCGACGACAGAGATAAGGAACAATAGAGATAGAGACAGACAGGAGTGAATGGCGACGACAGAGATAAGGAACAATAGAGATAGAGACAGACAGGAGTGAATGGCGACGACAGACATAACAAGCGCTAGAAACAGAGATAGACGAGCAAACAACAGACAAGGACGAACTGCAAGGCGAACTGTAGTAAATACTTGAAGTGAGGAAGGGTGCAGCCTCGGCGTCTCCTAAAAAACTCATGTAGGAGCGGGGAAGCCTGGCCCTCCGTCCCCTCCAGGCACATGCAGGAACCCACGCCTGGCCCGCCGCCCCCCTTCCGCGTATGAAAAATTCAGCCTCACCCTTGTTTCCACCGCCGCGGCCAAGGGGTCTCCGCGGCGTGGGTCTCGTTGAGGGTCACCTGTGTGTCTCTCCTCCGTCAAGGTGTTCCTGGAGGTTGTTCTTTGCGTTCTTGTTGTTCGTCACTTGTTCTCTCTTTTTCTCTCCGTCATGGGTATGTTTCGTTATTCTCCGATGTATGGGTCGTGATAGTCTACAATTTGCGTCGTCACTTCTTCACACATCGACAAGGTGATGGGCATTGTTAATAATTTTGCGAATAACTCACGAACGTTGCTTTTTCTCATAGTCTCCATTGTGGGTCTGTTTCTTTGCTCCTCGTTGTAAGGGTAGGGAAGTCTCACAGTTTATGCCGTCACTTCGCACATCGATAACTAAATAACAGACGCTGGGGGCACGAAAATCATAGTACTGTTAACAGGCTTGCAAATGATTCACGAGTGTAAGACTTAGAAAAACTCTGCACCACTACTGTAAAGACAAAAGCAAAGAAAAATGGGTTTTGTTGATGCCTTAGAGTTTAATTGTGAGCCTGTGACTTGTGTTTTTGTATTATGTTTTTTTTTTTTTTGTGCTTAGTTGTCGTCTCCTCTTCCCTGCCTCGTGTCTCCCTGCGAGCTGTTGTATGTTACTCGCTCTGTCGTGGGTGTAGGTGAGGCCCTGGCGGCTCTTTCCCTCCTCCAGGGTGTTGCTGCGAGACTGGTACCTGTTGCCGTCTTGTAAGTCGCTTTCTCTAAATGTTTTCTCCTTTTATTACGTTTTTTCTTGGTCTTTTTTTCTCTCTCCGGCGAGGGTACAGTTGATGTCCTGACGACTCTTCCTCCAAGGGGTTACTTTGGGACAATTACTTGTTTTATTTTTGTATTACACTTGTTTTTCTCCTCGTCCTCCTCCTTTCTGTCGTATCCTTTCTGTTTCTTATATTATGCTTATGATCATCCCCGTCTCCTCCTCCTCCTCCTCCTCCTCTTCCTTTCTGTCTGTCCTTTCTGTTCCTTGTACTATGCCTAAGTTTTTCTCCGTCTTCTTTTCCTCCTCTTCCTCCTCCTCTTCCTCCTCCTTTCTGTCGTGCCCCTTCTCTCCCTTGTACTGTGCTTATGTTTCTCCCATCTCCTTCTTTCCGTCGCGCCCTATCTGTTCCCGCGAGGTGTTGTGTTTTTCTCGCTACTCCTGTAACGGGCGGTGTAGGGACGAAAGACTATTGTGTCCTGACAACGCCCTCGGGTGGACTACGCCCCACAAGACGAGGTCGTGGACACAAATACGCCTGCCACGCCCCGTAGCCGCCCGTGACACGCATGGAAGCCGTGGCTGCCTGTCAGGTGTGTCTGTCTGTCGTGTTGCTGCTGAAATGGGCGGATTTGATGTGTTATGTAACTAGGGGGAGAGGATGTGTGTGTGTGTGTGTGTGTGTGTGTGTGTGTGTGTGTGTGTGTGTGTGTGTGTGTGTGTGTGTGTGTGTGTGTGTGTGTGTGTGTGTGTGTGTGTGTGTGTGTGTGTGTGTGTGTGTGTGTGTGTTTGTTTGTTTGTTTGTTTGTTTGTTTATTTGAGAGAGATAGACTGACAGACACAGATACATTGATAGATATATAGATAGACAGATAGATCGATAGAAAAAAAGGTAGACAGACGTAGATAAATAGATGCTTCATCGACCACAAATTTGTAAGCTCTATAAAATACGTCTATGCGATTCTCATATAAGATAATTATACGAGAGTCTAATACAACAGTCTAATACTAGAGACAGACAAACAGCGATACAAAACGCTAGACACACACGAAAATTGACCTCTCTTTTTTTCCTCTTTTCTCGACTTTCTTTCAATAGAACACAGTGCTAGCGAACTTTCATGTTTTCATTTATTTTTGCCCCTGAGCTGCTTCCTTCACTGTAAAAAAAAAAAAAAAAAAAAAAGTCTCGGGAACAAGCTGCCTCGCCGCCGCCTAGACGCTCCGGGGGTCGGGACTTCCACTCACCGCGTCTCGTTTTCTTCATTTTTTTTCCGGTGTCTTCGCGCTCCGACATACCAGGCGACGTCACCGGCAGCCTGATGGACGGAGGGAGGCGTTTTTTGTGCGAGATTGTGGGAACACGCCAAACGGGAGCAGCGGATGCCCCGGGAAGGGAAAAAAATACCATACTGATAAAGACGGAAAGAGAACAGGAAGGAAGGAGAGAGGGGAGGGAAAGGGGAAAGGAACACGAAAAAATATGGGCCGTGACTGTCGGGGACTCTGCGCTGTGGTCCTGAGGGGGGATAATGTTACAGCGTGGAGGCGTACAATTTGTGTCATGTGTCTTGTGGTATTTATAGTACAATGTAATGGTCTTAGTATCATAAACCGGCGTATTTGAGGACCTAGCACGTTGGCCCTGAGGGTAGACTTGATTACAATGAACCAGAGAACGTTGTGTCTTGTATTATGTGTTCCGGATGAGTATAGTATAGTAGAAGCGTCAGGCAGAGTGGCTTCTCATTCTTTTTCTTTTCCTGTAGCAGCGCTTAGCGGACTCTTTTCTTGTTTGTTTTTTGCCCTTGAGCTGCCTCTCTTGTTGTAAAATAGGAACCGCAGCGCAGTCACTCAAGTACATGAAATAGGAAAACAATCTAAAACAATGCCAATTACAGTTATTAGTGCCCATTATTACCAGTTTTCCCTCATTCCGTAATCAGTCAATAGTTTACAAGACTAGTTAACTTTAGGGAACATCTGCACCGAGAACCACACCGCCACAAAGAGCATTCCGCCCGAGGAGTCGCGGCTCGCCCGGTACTTCCTTCCCGTCAGGCGGCGGCTGCCAGACGGTCCGTGGAGTGCCAGGGAGACGCGCCAGGTTTTTATAGGTAGCTCAGGCCAGGCAGCGGCTCGAGGGAACATTCCGGGTGGCCTCCTTCCCCAATCCACCTGTCCCCCAACTCGAGTTCCTTCTCCTCCTCCTCCCCCCTCCTCTTCCTCCTTCCCCAATCCACTTTTCCCCCTTGTCGAGTTCTCTCCTCCTCCTCCTCCTCCTCCTCCTCCTCATCCTCATCCCTCCTCCTCACCCCTCCTCTTCCTCCTTCCCCAATCCACTTGTCCCCCTTGTTGAGTTATCTCCTCTACCTCCTCCTCCTCCTCCTCCTCCTCCTTCTCCTCCTCCTCCTCCTCCTCCTCCTCCTTCTCCTCCTCCTCCTCAACCTCGGAAAGCAAGGGGGCTAGTGGTCATTCCTGTGAATTTACGAACTAAAAAAAAAAAATATTTGAGTGTTGTCAGCGGTGATGAGGACGCGCACTGCTACTTTATGGACGCAGCGAGAGAGGCCGCGTCACCGTGCCCTCGTGTTTGTTCTGGGGGCGCGTTTGTTTACCGGGATGTTTGCGAAAGAAAAAATATTAAACTGATGAAGCTGTTTTCGACGCTGGGATATGGAAACACGGAGCAGAGAAGGAGGATGCGAGGTGTTTCGAGTGCCAGCGGTAACTTTCGTGGCACAGCTTCTATCTGACCCACAAATCAATCAATCAATAGTCGCGTTATCAGTGCTGGGCTTCACTAGACAAACGCTACAAGAGAAGCGAGCAGTCTGGTCCACGAGGGAAACTAAATCGGCTGGGCGCACACACACCAAAGAAAAACAAGCCTCATAAACAACTCTTACCTCATTTTCTTGAATAAAAAAAGAGAAATCATCGGTAGTAATGTCAAATATGGCCGCCAGGTTTAGAAATTTCACACAAGTAAGAGAAACAGTTACGCATCATCTTCTTAGTCAAATGAGGAGCGATACAGTGATACCAAGCTTGACAGACCCACTTTAGAGTCTTCCCACAAACAATATAAACACAGTCACAATTTACGACCTTAAACAGAAAGAAAAGGAACGGACAGATAACGGAGCCGTGTGACAGGCGGGTTAGGTAGGATCTTTCACCTCCAGCAAAACGCCGAAAAAAAAAGAAGTGAGAGAAAGTAGGAAAAAGAAGAAGCATAACTTTCCCTAAGGCATCGAGGCGCACCAACCAGACGAATCTTATCAAGTTGTTGTGTTTGTGGAGGACCAGGGAGAGGCGCCGCTGGGGATGGGTGGCTGGGGTGGCGGAGAAGGGGGAGAGAGGGGAGAGGGGAGCTGGGGGAGATTTTTCATACTGTGGTGGGTGTAAGTTTCGGTTTCTCTCTCTCTCTCTCTCTCTCTCTCTCTCTCTCTCTCTCTCTCTCTCTCTCTCTCTCTCTCTCTCTCTCTCTCTCTCTCTCTCTCTCTCTCTCTCTCTCTCTCTCTCTCTCTCTCTCTCTCTCTCTCTCTCTCTCTCTCTCTCTCTCTCTCTCTCTCTCTCTCTCTCTCTCTCTCTCTCTCTCTCTCTCTCTCTCTATCTCTCTCTCTCTCTCTCTCTCTCTCTCTCTCTCTCTCTCTCTCTCTCTCTCTCTCTCTCTCTCTCTCTCTCTCTCTCTCTCTCTCTCTCTCTCTCTCTCTCTCTCTCTCTCTCACCACACACACACACACACACCTCACCTCAAACTCACATACTGCCCCCCATTACCACACACACACTACAACATCATCCTGTGTGGTGTGTCCTGTCCTGCCTCGGGGACATAAGCGCGTTCCCAGCGAGGCCAGTTAAGTCGAGCTATGTCAGAATCAAAGCCTCCTCGCATGTCTTCCAACCCTCCCTCCTTCCCTCCCTCCCTCATAATCCTCCTTCATCCCTCCGTGCCTCCGTCCCTCACAGCGTCCCTTCGTCGTGTCCTCGCTGCCACAGTACGTACCAGTGTCAGAATGGGCCGAGTACGAAAGGTTTGAGGCTGAGGGTACGCGAGGGGCTGTAACCCGCCTTAAGTGGCACGCTGATGACGAGAAACGACCAGTTTATGTGCGGTCCCGCGAGTCGTGTTCTGCAGTGCGTCAAGCCGAGGTATTTGTGTGTTCTCTCGTCCGCCTCGACGATTATCATGGAATCACTGAGGGAGGGAAGACGTGGTTGGGGAAGGGAGGAGGAAGGGGAATGAGGTAAGGAAGGGAGTTCTGGTTAGGGGAGAAGAAGGAGGAGGAGGAGGGAAGAAGAGGAAATGTAGCTGTGAGTAGAGGAACTTTGGTTAGTGTAAGAAGAGGGGAATGGTAGAGGAAGAAGGAGGAAAGGGACGGAGGAGGAGAAAAGGAGCTCTGGTTATGAAAGTGATAAAAAGAGACGTTCAGGGAAGAGGAAAATAGGGATCTCTGACATGGGAAAGGGAATAGGGAGAGGAAAGCAAAATCTTGTAACGGAAAATGTGTAAGGGAGCTTTGAATAGGATGGGAGGAGGTTTTGGGGAGGGGAAAGAAGGGAGAAAAAGGGAGCTCTGACATGGGCAAAGGAATAAGGAGAAGAAAGCAGAATCTGGTAGCGGAAAATGTGTAAGGGAGCTTTAAATAGGATGAGAGGAAGTTTAGGGGAGGGGGAAGAAGGGAGAAAAAGGGAGCTCTGACATGGGGAAAGAAATAGGTAAAGAAAAGTAAAATGTATAAGGGAACTTTGAATAGGATGGGAGGAATGTAAGGGAAGGGGGAAGGGTGGTGTGACGTAAGAGATGTCAGTGGGCGGGAGGAGGCTGAAGGGAAGGGAGGCGGAAGGGGATGGAAGGCGAGTGAGGTCGTTGGGTTTGTTTCGTCCTGCAAGTGACTCTGGGTCCGGGAAACGTCCTCCGCCGCTGCCTGTGTCGCCCCAGTAAAGGTTCACTGTACTGTTAGACGAGCTAATAGGGCGTCGAGGGGCCGAACCCGAGGCAGGCAGGGCGCGGGAAGGAAATTGACGAGGAACCAGAGTAGTAAAAACAGGCGAAGGGAGAAAAAGAGGAATAGTGAAGGAATAAGTAGGAAGGAGTAACGAATTAATAAGCAAGAAGAAGAGATAAATTAGGAGGATAAAGTAAGGAGTAAGAAGGACATGAGTAGTAAGAACAGGGGAAGGAAGAAAAAAAGGAGTAGAGAAGGAGTTAGATGGAAGGAGTAAGGTTAGAAGCAAGATGCAAAGAGGAGATTAATCAGGAGGGAAAAAAAGTAAGGAGTAAGAGGGACAGGAATAGTAAAAACAAGAGAAGGGAGAATTGAGGAACCAGTAAGGAGATAAGAAGCAAGAAGTAAAGAGGAGATTAATCAGGAGGAAACAGTAATGAGTATCGAGAACAGTAAGTTAGAAGCAAAAGGTTAAGGAGTAGGAGTAGCGGTGATAGATACAGGAGGAGAAGAAGAAAGCAGATACTCCTTTTTTGTATAGCGAATAAGAAGTAGAAAGTAAGAAGTAAAAAAGTAAGAGTAGGAGTAGTAAAAACAGGAGCTAGAGGAAGGCGAAAGCAGAAAGAATAAGAAGCAAGAAGTAGATGAGTAGGAGTAAAAGGGCTCGCACACATTCCCGGTCCCGGTCCCGATCGTCCCCGATCACTCCCGATAAGATCGGGGATGGTCGGCAGTTAGGAGTTCAATTTCACGTTCACGAGAGCTGAGTAAAGCCATGGCAATGTCAAACTCAGAAATCGATGTGCCGCAGGTCTGCCGCCGGTAGACCAGCGGTCTACCGTCGGCTGACCTGCCGCAGTCGCCGGTCGGAGAAATCGAAAATCATATATGGTCGCCGGCTTACCGCCGGACGGCCGGCTGTAGACCGGGGGTACGCCGCCGGTTCCGGGATTATTGCCTATTTTGCCGGCGGTCAGGCCCCGATCGGCTTATCGGGAGTGATCGGGGACGATCGGGACCGGAACCGGGAATGTGTGCGAGCCCCTTAAGAATGATAGGGATAGACACAGGATGGGGAGGTGAAAGCCGACATTCCCCTTTTGTTACCCCGAGCCTCACATGAAGACGCCGCCTCCGCCTCGGTTCTCTGATGTCACCTTGGGACGCACCGCACCACGAGTACCATAAAAAAGAGGAGCAGCTTCACGAAAATAGAACTAATGCGTTAAGCCCTTGACAGATCGGTCCCTTGAGGTCAGGGGCGCCGCGAGCCATAACACGTTGATACAAATTGTAGCTGCTCGAGGCACGTGGGTTGTTGGTTTTTGTCGTTTTGTGTTAGTTTTATATTTAGTTTGTTATTTATAATCGTTTGTGATCCGATTCTGAAGCTTATGTCAGTGAATTCTCTTGTTTGTAAGGCTTTTGTTTGTTTGTTGTTGCGTTTGTTTCGTCGCGTTGCGTTTGTCACCAATGCAGTGTTTGCAGGCAACGACAAAGGTTCAACAACAGAATGATTATAATAGTATACGTTTACCCCGTCCATATTTTTTCCTATAAATATTAAGTTGGTTTCTGTAACACACACCGAACACACACACACACACACACACACACACACACACACACACTACACACACAAACACATTCAAGGGACTTTTTGTTATTTTCTTATTTGTTTTAGTTATTGCCCTTGAGCTGCTTCCTTCACTGTAAACCCCCCACCCACCCACCACACCCACACACACACTCTCCCTCTACCCCACACACACACTCTCCCTCTACCCCACACACGTACATACATACACACGCTCTTCCTCTCCCCTCCACCCCCCACACACACACACCTCCCCCCAATAAAGAGAGGCGTGGGAGCAGTAGTGGACGGAGTGACGGAGTATCGTTTAGATGCGTATTGCTTAACTCCCTCATAGCCGAGTGCCAAGAGTGCCAACAGACTAACGAGGGGAAGCGCCGCGCCGCACCCCGCCCTCCCCCCGGCCCTGGCACTTGTACGAGGATGCGGTGCCACGTTAGGAGAGACATTAGGGTGACATTCAGGGCCCTGTGCATAGACGTGGCCATGAGATACACACGTCGACCCAGCCAACCTTGCACATATCTTTTTATATTCATTTTATTATTTTACGTTTCCTCCTCGTTTTTTAATTTTTTTACAGCAATGGAAATAGCTCAAGGTCAACAAAAAGAAAGTGTAGAAAATATGTCATAATCGCTTCCCCTATAATAGAGAAGAGTGACGAGTGGCCATAAGAGAGGTCGTTTTCGTTTAGTTTCCACACTTTCCTTTCATATCCCTATACTTAAATTTTCTCACCTCCTTTTATATTATCTTCTGGTCTTCGTTCCACATATTTTCTCTTACTGATTTTCTTTTTCTTTTTTACTTCCCCACCACCTACATTCTTTCCCTACTTTCTTTCCTCCTAACTCACTTTTCATTCTTACTCCTTTACGTCTATTTTTATCCCTTTTCCCTTACCTTTGTTTTATCTTTTAGTCTAGCACGTATCTTTCCCTACATATTTTCTTCTTTTACATTTCCACCTCGTTTAGTTTCCACAGTTTCCTTTCTCACTCGCTTTCTTTTCACAGTCCTGTACGTCATTTTCCTTCCCCTCACCCTTCGTTTTACCTTATCCTCTAGTCTTTCTTCTTGCACATGTCTTTCATCTTTCATTTTCTTCTTTTATATTTCCACCTCTATTAGTTTCCACAGTTTCCTCTCATACTCGCTCTCTTTTCATTGTTCTGTACGTCATTTTTATTCCCCTTCACCCTTCCCCTTACCTTATCTTCTTGTCTTTCTCCCTGCACGCATCTTTCTCTATTCATTTTCCTCTTTTACATTCTCACCCCTTTTAGTCTCCAAGCTCTTTATTATCTTTCTTTTTCATACTCTCTTATACTTCCATTTTCTTCCCCTCACCTTTACCGTTATCATATCTTTTAGTCTTCCTTGCATATATATTTTCTATACATTTCTTTTTCTACATTTCTTTCTCTTTATTCTCAAACTTACTCATTTTCCTCACATACACTCCCATTCGCTCACTTTCTTCCCCTCACTTTATCATTATCTTCCACTTTTCCTCGTATCTTTCTCTATACACTTTCTTTTTTAACATTTCCATCTCTCTTAGTCTCCCATTCGCTCACTTTCTTCCCCTCACTTTTATCCTTATCTTCCACTTTTCCTCGTATCTTTCTCTATACACTTTCTTTTTTAACATTTCCATCTCTCTTAGTCTCCCATTCGCTCACTTTCTTCCCCTCACTTTTATCCTTATCTTCTAGTTTTCCTCGTATCTTTCTCTATACACTTTCTTTTTTAACATTTCCATCTCTCTTAGTCTCCCATTCGCTCACTTTCTTCCCCTCACTTTTATCTTTATCTTCTAGTTTTCCTCGTATCTTTCTCAGTACATTTTCTTCTATAACATTTCCACCTCTCTTCGTCTCTACAGTTTCCTCTCTTCCTCACTTTCCTTTAATACTCTCCCCTACGTCTATTTTCTTCCCCTCGCCCTTACCTTTATCTTCTAGTCTTCCCTCCACCCTCACCTGCCTTTCCTTGCCCTCAACCTGAGCTACACCAATACCTGCTACATTCCATCCCTTCCTTCCTTCTCTCCTCTATTTTCTCTTCCTCTCCTCTTCTCTTCTCTTTCCCACAGATTATCCTCCGAGCCTTGTATGTATCGTCACCCTTCCTCCTCCTCCTCCTCCTCTAACTTTTTTTTCTTTTCTCCTCTTCTTTCACCACTGTCGTTTTGTTTTTTTTCCTTCTGACAAACAACCTTAAATCATATCTCGGTGAAAAGGAAAAGCCAGACCAGAGCAAAATGAACTCATAGTCAGGGAAGGGAGAATTTGAAGTTAGACGCAGGAAAGTATAAATGTTGAGAGGAGAATGGATGTGGGAAAGTATAGTCACGCATAAAACTAGAAAATAGAAAGAAAATGCAGGATACACTGAGGGATAGATAGACAGCTAGATACATACATAGATAGATAGATAAACAGGCAGATAAATTTATAACCAGTAGAAAAGTAGATAGATAGATACGAACAAAGGCAGACATATAGTGATAGAAAAATATAGCAAAAACAAAACTGCAAAATAGTGAATGAATTCGCCAGAAAAGTGAGAAACAAAGAGCAACATAAAAGAAAACGAAAGGAAAGAGCCTGCAAGAGAAAAGAGACAACAGGCGTGGGGTTGAAAAAGGCAAAGGTGGGCGGACGAGGACAACTGGAAGAGAGAAGGAAAAAGTTGAAAATCGAGGGACGGAAGGCTTGGTGGACATCACGGCGGGATTGGAGGAGGAGGAGGAGGAGGAGGAGGAGGAGTTGGAGGAAAAGGAAAAAGAAGAAGAAAACAGAAGAAGTAGTAGAAGAAGAAGAAGAAGAAGAAGATAAAGAAGAAGAAAAAAAGGAGGAGGAGGCGGAGGG
>NC_066523.1:7591665-7619165 GCF_024679095.1 Eriocheir sinensis | reverse complement strand
AGAGGTACCTGTTGACTAGGCATGATACTCTTTTATTTTTAATGTCCTTATTAAACGATAAAAGTATTTCCATCCGTTACAGGTGAGACTTCATCCGACTTGAAATCTGTGGAATAGGCAAAAATTAATAGACAAAAAAGGAAAGGTGGGCGAAGATTATTGTGAAAAAAAAATTGTCCAACGTTCCCCAGAGTACCGACAGGAGCAGATAGGTAACTTTAACTTATGTAATTGATATTTTTGAGGTGTTCTGGGAAAATTAATCGCTTACGAGCACATGATAAATAAAAAAAATTAGTTGAAACCAATAAAAAAATACATGAGATTATGGGATTATAGAGAGAGAGAAAAACGTAGTCATACAAAAAGTCTTCCCACTCCATCACCACTAGCCGGCTCCTCGTCCTTACACACACACACACACACACACACACACACACTCATTCATCCCGCCCTAAGCAGCCCTCCTCCCCCCCCCTCCTCGTCACGCATTAATCTCCCTCCCGCCGTCACCGCCTTGGCACGCCCCTCGCCGCGTGGGCCGCCGCTGCCACGCTCAGCACACGCAGAAACACATGCTCCCTCACCTACCAGCCCACCTACAGCTTCTCATCTTGCTCCCTTACCTCTGTTTGTATTGTAGACTGCTGTTATTGGTTCGTACTCCTCCTCCTCCTTCTCCTCCTCCTCCTTCACCTCCTCCTCCTCTTTCACCTCATGCTTCTCCTCCTCCTCCTCCTGTTACTGCCTGCCCCCTCCCTCTTACATGTCACCCCTACATACCCTCCTTTGATTTCTACATACCTACCTCCCTGCAGTAAAATGACAATAACGATTTACCCTTAATGATGCCATGCTAGAAGTTCTTCATCATGTTATGTTCATCGAGATGGTCACGAATATTCATGGCAATAATGCGCTCGAATGTTGTTGTTTTTTCCACACCCGACGTCAAACAAAGTGGGAGCATAATGTGCCAGTACTGATTTATCCCCTCCAGTTTCTTAAAGACTGGTAGTACAACATTGACACTTCCTTACGATAATACTCCGATAATACTTTCTCTCTCTCTCTCTCTCTCTCTCTCTCTCTCTCTCTCTCTCTCTCTCTCTCTCTCTCTCTCTCTCTCTCTCTCTCTCTCTCTCTCTCTCTCTCTCTCTCTCTCTCTCTCTCTCTCTCTCTCTCTCTCTCTCTCTCTCTCTCTCTCTCTCTCTCTCTCTCTCCTCATCATGAGGTTGTTGACGTAATGTGATACACTCAACTCTCGCATCCTCCTCCTCCTCCTCCTCCTCCTCCTCCTCCTCCATCTCCCTGAGAAGTGCCAATACCAGCTGTTCTTCCTCCACACTTGTCCTTAACACCTGCCGGGCCGAGGAGGAGGAGGAGGAGAAGGAGGAGGAGGAAAAATGAAAGAGGAGAGGTGGGAAGGAGGAAACGAGCCGGACAACTACATTTTGGGTCCAAGAGAAGAAGAATATTTCAGGGTGAAGTTGTCGTCTGTGGAGTCGTGTTTGAGGTGATTTACTGGCTGAGAGAGAGAGAGAAGAAGAGTATGAATGAAAGGTTTATGATGCTATTTATATATATCCACACACACATGTTACCTCACCTACTCTGCCGTGTTGTGATACTCAGATGAAAGAAAGAAAACGGGGAAAGAGATGCCACGATAAGGGTGTACTAGCTTATGGGGATGTTATCAAGTGTGTGTGTGCGTGTGTGTGGGTGGGTGGGGGTGGGGGGTGTATAGGAGAGTCGTGGCTGCTAGGTAAACACGGAACACACAGCGGAATACATTAAAGGAGCCCCGAACGAGACGAAGCAGAGGTGGGAGTGCAACAAGGCGGCTCATGAAACATACGGGCGGTGTGTGTTTGATTGGGGGGAGGGGGGGGGGGAGCTTGGCAAGGGTTTCCGGTAATCGTTGTGTTTTGTTTTGGTGTTTTTGTTCCATTGTCTGTTTGTATGTGTTAATCTTTTTATTGTTGTTTTTGTTTCTTTGTATACGTTAATATCTTCTGCGAATGTGTATTTTTTTTTTTTTAATATTATTTCTGTATACTAACCTGTTGTGTATTTGTTCACTTCCTCATTTGTTGGTAACTGTGCTGTGTTTACTTGTGTTTTTGTGTGTGTATGTGTTTATGCATATGTGTGCGGGTGTATGTTTGATGCACACACGCAACCAAAAGTTTTATTGACACACGCAAACACACATAGAAAGAAACTGCTCGCAACACATGAGACAAAAGAAAAACTGTTCATTGTAAAGCCTCGCTCAGTAAAGAAAACAAAAGCAACAAAAGGATTTACCTAACAAAGTGCTTCCCCTCAACTTCGAGGAAATTTTCTGTTGGGGAAAGTTTCAATGTTCCTCGAGCGTGTGCGGGAGGAGGAGGAGGAGGAGGAAGAGAAGAAGAAGAAGAAGAAGAAGTAGAAGTAGAAGTAGAAGGGGGAGGAGGGAAAGGAGGAGGTGGAGGAAGCGTAAAGTAGTTCTCGAGTTGTCCGGGAAAACGAACTTTGTAAATGGACGAGAAAGTTGGCCGTAACAATGTTGTTCTGAGTGATAACTTGAGGGCAGCCTATAGTTGTCATGGTGATAATACGGCGGAATTTGTGAGCAAAGGATGAGTAGAAGAAGCCAGGTGGGAGGTGAGTTGGTGAGGAAGGAGAAAAAGGGGAAGTAATACAAAGTGGAGGAAGAGAACGGGAGAAAGGAGAAAAAGGAGAAGGTGAAGAAAGAGAACGAGGAGAATGAGGAAAAGGAACAATAAAGGAGAAGGAAAAGTGTGTGAGTCAGAAGGTGAAGAAAGAATGAGAAGAAGGAGGAAGAGGAGAGAAAAAGTGGAGGAGGAGATGAAACAGATGGAGAATAAGAACGAGAAGGAAGACAAAGATAAAGGAGGAGGTGGTGAAGCAGAAGATGGCGAAAGACTACGAGATGGAAGAAAAGGAGGAGGAAAATGAGATAAAGAAGGAGGAGAAAGTGAAGCAAGAGAAGATAAAGACAAAGAACGAGGAGAAGAAGGTAAAGGAAAAGAAGGGAGGAGGAGGAGAGAAGGACAACGAGGAGCTGAATAAAGAGAACGAAGAAAAGAAGGAGAAGGACGAGGAGGGTGAAGGCTCACGATATCTTTCGAGGAAGAGGAGCGGCGCTGTTGAAGCCGGAGGGCATGATCGTAAACTTATCGGACGAACGCATCGGAGCAGAATGTAAGAATATTGGAAAAAAGATTCGCCTTCGTCGTACCTGGAAAACAAGACACCTTTGCTATGAGACTCAGAGAGGCGTGATTCTCTTGTCCGACTCACCTTTAGATATTGCCCAGGTGTTATGTTACTGGATGCCGTAAAGAGTTCCACAAAGTCCTAATGGCCACAAGATCCGCAGATACATTGTTAAGATGGTTGTTAAGGCTATGTTAAAGTTTGATTGATGAGGTGAAATGTTACTAGATGTCGTAAAGAGGGAAACATACGGTCCTAGTGACGTAAAGATCTATAAAGACATCGTTAAAATATCATGTTCAGGTTTGTGTTTGTAAAATTAAATAGTGACGTCAGTTCTTTATCTTTTCCACATCAGTTTATTATTCTATTTTTATTATCATTTTTGAGATCCGTTAAAGGCATCAAAAGGAAAGTAAAAAAGTTACAAATTATAAGCTGTCTGAACTGATTGCAGACAGCTGAGGGACGGAAATAAATCATGACAGACAAGGTTAAATAATTTGAAGCTTGTGGCGTTGCTTGGAGCGGTGTTTCTCTTCCACGAATGCTGAATATTTATCATTTTCCGCTTCTACTTCGTCAGTGTATTTCTCTCCTTCGAATATATATTTTTCATGTGATCTCCTGCTTCACTGTATATGATTTCTTATTGAGCTCTTTCGTTTTCCTTTTTTTCCATTTTGTATTTCCGAGTAAACATTAATTATTATTCTTTTGTTGCTCTCCTCGTGTGTTCTTTTTAATAAATTTTCTTAGGAGTGAGTTTCATCTTTCAGTTTTCTTCCTCCAGTAAAGATGTCTTCAACGAACGTGTTTTCCTCCTCATGTTCGTCATTGTTTCGATAATTGCAAAAGAGAACACGAGCTACGTTTTATACGGTCTCATTTCAAGTCTGTAGGTGATTTGCTTTTTTCTATCAACATTCTTTTAATTGGTTGAATATTTGTTTTTCCTTTTGCTTTGATGTCCCTGCTTCTCATTTTTTTCATCTTTTGTTTTTACTGCTTCAATACCCGTAACTTATTGCATTTTAATTACGCAGAAAAGTGTACTAAATATCTACTAATCATATAAGAGGAATCATACAGCCTTTTCATGTAATACTTTGCAAAGGACACGCATTACTTTTTGGCATGTAAAGAGGACATCTAGTAACATTTCACCTCATCAGTCAAATCCTAACATAACTTTAACAACCATCTTAACAATGTCTTTACGGATCTTAAGGACATGTAAGGAGGCTTTATGATCTTCCACCCTTCCTATCGTCCCCATGTTAAGACCTTCCTTCCTTCTCTTGTCCTTGTTGTCACCGCCCACCACCTCATCCCTCTCTTCGTCTCCCCTCAGTGTATGTTAAGACCTTCCTTCCTTCTCTTATCCTTCTTGTCACCGCCCACCACCTCATCCTTCTCTTCGTCTCCCCTCAGTGTATGATTAGCACTCCCTTACTTGCACTGGCAGGCATTCGCTAAATTAAGCAAGGGAATCCAGTAGTGTGTGTGTGTGTGTGTGTGTGTGTGTGTGTGTGTGTGCGTGTGTGCGTGTGTGCGTGTGTGTCTTGGCATTAACTCACTTCCTTCCCCCTTTCATCTTGACTGGCGGTGCTTGGGAAGGCGGTGGGCGGGTTTGACTTCCTCTCTGTCAGGGTCGAATTTCACGGCCCCTCATGACTCAAAGCTGACGGATGATACATACAGTGATTTGATGGACACACACACACACACACACACACACTGAAATGACTAGATAACTGATTATAAAAACGCAAACCAAAAAGTAACTAAAAAAAATACAGCAAACTGGTCAACAAAAACAAACACACAAACAAACACATAGCGACACAAAACAACCAAACTAACTGTACAACTTTCTATAAAACACGAGCCAGTAACTACAACCAAACAAAACTAAACAAACTTAAACACAAAAATAACCTCACAAACAAACAACCACACAAAGCACACACATATATATATAACAAAGTATTACACGATCACACATATAGATAATCCCTAGAATCACAGGAAACACTCTCTTAAAATAGGTCAGCATCATCCACTTCATTGGTGCCACTCAAGACGAAGGCCTCGGGGGTGTCGCTGCCTCTGCCGGCCTCGTCACACTTCCCAAGAGCAGAGCGGCGGCAGTGAGCGTCCTGTGTCTGGCGCGCCCCGGGGATCATTGGCCGCAATAGAGGATAATGTCAGGAATCACTCCCTGCATATCTAGGTTACCCGCGTGACGTAAGCAGTAGCACCAATACCAGGAGAGACACACACATACGTACACACAGTCACTTTCACACACACACACACACACACACACACACACACACACACACACACACACACACACACTCGTTTCTGTCAAAAAAAAAAAAAAAAACAATAAGAGAGAAAAAAGTATACACTCTCTCTCTCTCTCTCTCTCTCTCTCTCTCTCTCTCTCTCTCTCTCTCTCTCTCTCTCTCTCTCTCTCTCTCTCTCTCTCTCTCTCTCTCTCTCTCTCTCTCTCTCTCTCTCTCTCTCTCTCTTAATGCTTCAAGTTAGACACACAAACAGACAGACGGACAGACAGACAGACTAAGTGGAGTGCCTTTCTCTATCTCCTTTTAAAGCCTCCCTTCCCGCAGCTTCTCAGTAATCAAGGACTCCGGGTGCCCTTAACACCTTCCTGAGTAGCAAAGAAGGGGGGTGAAGAGGGACGGAAAGGAGGGTGGGGCAGTTGGGGCGATAGAAGGGTGGAGCAATCGGAAGAGGAAGATTGGAAGGGATGGCGGGAAGGAAGGAAGGCAGGGGAGGGGTGCAAGGATGAAGTATGGATGAGAGGGAGAGATGAGGAGGGGAGTGATAGGGAAGAAGGGGTGAGAGAGAGATAGAAGTGATAGGGAAGAAGGGTGAGAGAGAGATAGAAAGACAGTAGAGGAATAATGTTAAGTAAGGCTCAGAGGGAGAAAAGGAAAGAAAGGGCGTGTTGTAGCGAAGATAGAAAGAGAGAGAGAAGAGGAGGGGAGTGATAGGGAAGAAGGGGTGAGAGAGAGATAGAAGGGACGGTAGGGGGAGTAATGTTAAGTAAGGCTCAGAGGGAGAAAAGGAAAGATAGAAAGAGATCGAGGGACGAATAGAAAAGTAAGGGGAAGCAACACACACACACACACACACACACACACACACACACACACACACACACACACACACACACACACACAGAAAAAATAATAATGGAGGGATGAAGAGCCTAGAAAGGAGCATAGTATAAAGTTGAAAAGGATGAGCGAGTAGAGGCATGATAGGGAAGCAGGAATGAAAGGGAGATAGAAATGGAAAGGTAGAAAGAATCGTAATGTGGGAGTAAAAAAAGAGCGTGGGAAGGAGAGAGGAACAAGGATGAGTTGACAAGGAGGAGAAGTAACAATGAGATGAGTGGAAGAAGTGGGAAAGAAGTGGGGGAAGGAAGGGCAGCAAAACTATGAATAAACAACAAACTAACTTACTCCATATAACCTTCCACAATCTACTACTACTGATGTTTTCCATTTCAACGCCCTTAGCAGCTTCTTGACTCAATTAACTCACTTCCTCATCCATATTTACCCTTTACCAACTAGATATATAAGGGACGAAGTATAAGGAAAAGAGGAAGTGAGGAAAGAGCGAGGAAGAGGAGGAGGAGGAGGAGGAGGAGGAGGAGGAGGGTGTATGAAGTCTTCCTTTCCCAGTATATCTCTTGAGTAACGTAAAGGGGGAGACAGACAGGATGTAGAGGCGGATTACTGACGTCAGAGAGCTTCTATTTAAACGTCTCCAAATCTATTACTGTCCGCATTACCTGTTCGTGTGTGTGTGTGTGTGTGTGTGTGTGTGTGTGTGTGTGTTTTTATTCCCGTTATCCTCTTTTATACTCTTGTGCCGTTACTTACTTATTTATTTAGCTTTCCTTCCTTTCTTTATGCCTTACTTTAAATAGGACTGTGTAGAGAGATCCGTACATAGTCTTCGGTCCTGTCTATCTTTTAGCTTTAGTGTGTTTAGATAGATAGATAGATAGATAGATAGATAGATAGATAGATAGATAGATTGATTGACAGGTAGATGGTTGCTTATTTATAGATAGATAGGCAGTTAGATATTTACTGCACGTACCTTTTGAATAGACAGATAAACAAAAAAAGACTGATAGATATATAAACACAGATAAATAGATGGCTAGTGATAAATAAATTGAGATTGGTAAATAGGTAGATAAAGAGAGAGGTAGAAAGGTACATAGATACATATATAGATAACTAGATTACGAGACATCTTCCTTCCATCCAATCATCTGTATTATAATCATGACCACATTATCCTCTCTCACCACCACCACCACCACCACCACCCTCACTACTAACACCACCACCACCACTACTAACACCACCACCACCACCCTCACTACTAACACCACCACGACCACCACCACCCTCACTACCAACACCACCAACAAAAACAACAACAACACCACCACCACCACTATCACACCACCATCGTCCTGAACTTTACCATACCTGCATTTTCGGGGGCGAGGAGCTAAACACAACATCGCAGTAAATAATAATATAGCACGAAGCTGACAACGCAACAGAAAGGGAACGTCAGCACAGCGAAAAACTAACACAAAGGGAAAAAGAGCGAGAAAATAAGTACACGGAACAACGAAAGAGGGAAGCAAATTATTTAGTGGAAGAAGAAAGAAAGAAGCGAAAGAAAAACAGATGAAGAAAAATGTGTAAAAATGTATAATCTTGACAACAACAACAACAACAACAACAACAACAACAACAACAACAACAACAACAACAACAACAACAACAACAACAACAACAACAGGAAGAAGAATAAAGGGAAGGGAAGGATGTAAAAAAAAGGTGAAAGCAGAAACAGAAACAAGCAAGCAAAGCAGATAAATATAAAAATAACCAAAGGAAGACAAGAGAGAGAGAGAGAGAGAGGTTGCGGATGTGAGGCGGTCCTTCAGGGAAAGAAGTGAGGGAAGAAGAAGAGGAGAGGCGATATCTTAGGAATTGGTGGAAAGGGAGAGGTGAGGAAGGGAAGAAGGAAGGAAGAGGAAGAAGAGGAAAGGGGAACAGAGGAAGGGGAAGGAGAGGAAGAGGAGCAAAAGACTTATCAAAACAGTGGTTGGAGAGAGAGAGAGAGAGAGAGAGAGGAGAGAGAAAAGTAAAAGATCACAACATGCAATACCACCAAAGAGGAAAAAAAAACAAATAGAGATGTTACAAGAGACAGAGAGAACGGAGAGTGAGGGAGAACGAGGAGCAAACGAGAGACCGAGAGAAAGAAGAAGAGGAGGAGAGAGAGAGAGAGAGGAGGGAGAGAGGGGAGAGAGGGACGTTAAATCAACAAGATGGAAGAAGTGTTGTCAGCTGAGAGAGGGACGAGAGAGAGAGAGAGAGAGAGAGAGAGAGAGAGAGAGAGAGAGAGAGAGAGGAAATGTAAATAATGATGGCTCCTCCGTTTGAATTGGCATCATAAATTGCACAACACAGGGAATAAGTGAATGGGAAAATACATGTCATCTTGAGGGTGTTGAAGTCCTTTGAAGTCAGAGACGAGGAGTTGAACCCTCTTAGTAACCTGCGTCATTTTTCACGAGAATGAGGAAAGTAAGAAAGGGAGTTAAGAGTATAATTAGATTTTGGGTTATAAATATAGAAGAAAGTAAGAAAAGTAAAGAAAAAAGAAAAAATAAAGAAAAGAAAGCCACTCAAGTTAGGAAAGTCAAAGAAGGAGAGTTATTGGGTTAATAGAGAAAAAAATAAAAAGTAAAAAAAGAAAAGTAAATGAAAAAACTCAAAGAAAGAAAGACTGAGAGCTAAGATTATAATTAGATATTCGGTTAAATAAAGGAAAAAGTAAGAAAAGTAAAAAAAAGTTGAGAAAAAGAAAGTATATTTTGAAAAAGAAAAAGGCTTCATCTAATGTTGAACGAGGTACTACGCGTGTAAGAATAAGGAACAAAAGAATAGCTGATAATTTTGAGTTCGTTGTTAAGGCAGAATGAAAGGAATGAAAGGAAGAGAAAGAGATAAATATGTGAGAACGAGAAAATACAGAGAAACCAAAATGGAAAGAAGAAGGAGAGGAGGAGGAAACCAGCGTGGAGGGAGGAGGAGGAGAGAAAGAGGAGGATGAGGGAGCATAAAGAGGAGAGGAGGAGGCTGAGGAGAGAGGAGGAGAGAGAGAGAGGGGAGAGAGAGAGAGAGAGAGAGAGAGACTAAAGAGCCTTCCCTTCTCATTCCACCCTTTCCCATCCCTCTTCATCCCCTTTCCTTTCCCTACAAGTCGACGTTTCATGCAAAGCCTCAAGTGCGACTCGAAACCCCTGATTGAGTCTCCCCCTCTCTCTCTCTCTCTCTCTCTGCTTGAAGTAACAGCTCGAGGGGCTCCGAGGACCTCCTTGCACCGCTCTTGTGTGGTCTGCGTCATTAGTAGCATCGAGAGGCGGGTGTTGACTGTAGAGAGAGAGAGAGAGAGAAACACACAGATGAAGTGGAGCAGAGAAAACCAATTATGGAAGTGAAAAACGATCATAGCGGAGTGAACTTAATCGGTTGAGGAATAAGGGATTGGAATCTATGAGCGACGAACACAAAGGAGAAAGGGGAGGAGAGTAGTAGTAGTAATAGGAGAGAGAGAGAGAGAGAGAGAGAGAGAGAGAGAGAGAGATTATATATGAAGAGAACAAAAAAAGAAAGGAAAAGCAAAACAGAAGAACGAAGGGGAAAGCAAGAGAAAAGAACAAAGGCTAAAGCAAGTGAAGAAAGTGACGTATAGGAGGTGAGGCAGATTCTCCTCCCACGCGACCCTGGACACGAGAGAGAGAATTATTTTCCGAGCAGCTTTAGCCTAATAACATTGCATTGAGGAGAAAAGCGTGACTATTTTTTTCAAACTGCAGCTTTTACTTTTGTGAAGTGTATAAACTATCTTGTTCCCTTTAAACAACGCTATTTTGTGTATGTGTTTGTTTGAAGTGTGGTTTATGAACTGTTGTGGGAGCAAATTTGACCATTTCTCAGTATATTGTTAGGAAAATAGTGTATAGATGTTGACTAAAAAAAAAAGAGGTTTGGATTTTGTGGAGAACTATGAGAAAACGACATTCTTTTATGGAGAATTTTGCATCATCATACTATCTATGCATTTCAAACTGTAGCCAATATTGTGTTTATAGTTCGTCAACTTACAACAGGCTTCCTCCTCTCCCTTAGACTCCCTTCATTATTTTTTTTCAGGAAGTCGTGGCTGGTTTATTGCATGTTGTTTTATACTGAGCTTACGTCCATCATTCTTCACTACTTTGTCTTAAATAAAATTTCTTTCGTCCCCTGCACCACCCAGACAGACAACCCAGACAGAACACACACACGCTTTCTCTCCCTTGCTCTCCCTCTTTCCCTTCCTCTCTCCACCTTTCCTCCTCCCACCATCACTTGCAGAGCCCAGACGGCCCACACGCGGTCCCTCCCCCTTCCCTCTCCCTCCCTCCACTTTCTTCCCGTCCCCGTTTTGTGCCAAGGTCTGAGAGGCCACTGGCGGGACACTGATTTGGAGGGTGAGTCAACAAGCGAACCAGGGAGTCCAATTTTTCCTTGTCCTACTCAAATATGACGAGGGGAGGGCGAGGAATCTGTAAACATATCTGGCGAAACATCGAGGGGCGGGAGCGAGGGGAAGACTGGCTGCTGGCGGGCTGGCGGGCGAGCGGGCGTTCTCCTCCCCTCTCTGCCGTCCCCTCTCCGGCCGTGCTGCCTCTCACTGTTTGTTGACCACCGGCCGGGCAGACGCTTCCTCGCTGCTGGGAGAAGGAACAGGAAGAAAAATAAATAAGAAGAGTGGTTGGAGAACTCTCAGTGGCGAAATAACAGGAAAAGAAGCCCGCAAAACAGTCCCCATACACTAGGAGTTAAATAAAATGTATATTAAGTTGGAAAGCTGCCTTGATACTCCCCTCTTATAAGTGTTCAAATCGTAGAAAGAAGGTGATACAGACGATCGAAGGCTATTTCAGAGTTTGCCAGTGATAATGTGGAAAGGATTAAGATACTGGTTAACTCTTGCATTAGGAATTTGGACAGCACAGTAGTGAGATAGTGTACAGTAATATGCAATGTGGCCATGGGAGGGGTGGGGCCATACAGTTAGCAAGGTCAGACGAACAGTTAGCATGAAAATATCGTTGAAAGGTAGAAAGAAAAGCAACATTGCGCTGAAAGATGAGGTAGAAAAGAGCCAGGCAGAGCAGCTGAGACTAAAAGCATGTGAATGTACTCGATCCGAACGAGCTGTGTGGGCAGGAAAAAAGTTTGTATAAATAAATGTGTTTGCCGTCCTTTGATTACTCTGACTTTAATTGACATTGTTCCCCGAGCTCTTAAACTACACTTTTATTGGTGTTTTAATATTTTCAGACTTGCACAACGCTCCGGCAATATAGTAATTAAAAACAAGTCAATTTATTTCTCGCCGGGGTTTTTATTAGATCGCAACGTCTGTATTATTAACCAACAAAACGTAACACTATGAATTTTACACATTATTAAGCTGCATCTAATTATGAAACAATCGCCATACATTGCCCAGTATTTATCAAGGAATTGGCAACGTATTAAACTCAACTCACGACTCACAATGCAGGGAAAGGAAAGGGGGAAGGGAAAGAAGGTAAAGTGAGAGGGAAAGTAAGGTAGGAGGTAAGATGAGAGGGAAGGGAAGATGTGAAAGAAGGTAAGGTGGGAGAGTAAGATAGGAGGGAAGGTAAAATGTAAGGTAAGGCGAGAGGGAAATTAGGATGAAAGGGGAGTGAAAGCGAAAGGGAAGGGAAAACGAGAGGGAAAATAGGAGACAAGGTAAGGTAAGGTAGAATGGAAGGTAAGGCGAGAGGGAAATTAGGATGAAAGGGGAGTGAAAGCGAAAGGGAAGGGAAAACGAGAAGGAAAATAGGAGACAAGGTAAGGTAGAATGGAAGGTAAGGCGAGAGGGAAATTAGGATGAAAGGGGAGGAAAAGCGAAAGGAAAGGTAAAGCCAGATAAGGTGATGGAAGGTGAGAGGAAAAAGATAGCAAGAAGACTCGTTAATATTACACCGTCCCACTTTTCCTGGTTCCTCGTACCCTCGGAAAGGTCTCCCACGTGCCAGGGTTCGCGCGTAGCCTCCCTGTACTCAGGAAATAATGCTTCTAATAATACCCTTTGTCACACTTTTAATAACACTAATACTTTTTAATCGCCACCGGTGTCGCCTCGCTCTTTATTGTCCGCTGATCAACATAATTAACGCTCAACATAATTATCGTACACAAAATACCAGCTCTTACTTGTCTTTATTTTTCTGTGTGTCTGTCTTTCCATCGGTGTTTATTACCTTTTTCTCTGCACCTCTCTCACCTTTCCCTCACCTCTTCCCCTTACTTTCCCCTCTCCCTTTCCCACCTCTTTCCCTCTTTCCTCAACTATATTCCTTCTCCCTGATTTCCTTCCTCTCACCTCTTCCCTTACCTCTCATTTTCTTCCTCTAACCTATTTCCTTACCTCACTCTCTATACCTCTCCTTCTCCCTTTCCACCTCACCTTCCCTCACCTTCCCTTCATCTTCCTTCCCTTCCTCTTCACCTCATCTTCTTACCTCACCTCCCTTTCGCTTCACCTGTACCTTCCCTTCCCCCATGCTTCTTCTTTTATTTATTTCTCTTCCTCTTATCCTCTCCTCCCTTTCCCTTCACCTCTACCTCCCCTCCCCTCACCTTCTCTCCTCCCCTTATCCCCACCTCCTCCTTCCCTCCCCCTCCTTCCCCTCAGGCTTCCGGTGCTGGCGAGGAGCGAGTCACAATAATCTGTTCCTTCTCCTGCTTCAACAGGTGAACGACTCGCCGCTAATTTATCTCCTCCCGCACCTGCCTCCCTACCTGTTTACTTACCTGCCTGCGTTACCTTCCCGGTCCTTCTGTCGTGCTCTCCTTCTCTCTCTCCTTTCCTGCTTACCTGTCTTCCTGCCTGTTTTCCTCTCTCTTTTTTTTTCTTGCCTACTTATCTGTCTATCTACCTACCTGCTTTTTCTTCCTACCTGCTTACCTATTTTACCTACTTTCCTTCCTTTTCTTTTTTTTTCCCTCTATTGCCTGCTGTCTACCCACCTACTTACATATACCTACCTACCTCTCTACTTTCCTATCGACCTGTTTTCCTTTCTTCCTGCCTTCCTCCTTACCCTTTTGCTTTTCTGCCTGCTTTTCTCTTTTCCCTTCTTCCTTTTCCATCGTTTTTCTGCTCCTCTTTCCTCTAAGGTTGTTTTACCTTCCCTTCGTCCTTCTCTACCTCACTCACTCTCCATTCTTGCCACTTTTCCCATCTAATTTACGTCTTCTTTTCCGTAATTCTTTTTTTTCTTTCCCTCACTTTTTTTTCCCTTTCTCGCTTTCCCTGTTTCTCTCTTTCATTCCCTCTCTTAAATTCTTTCTCTCTTTCTCTCTTGTCTTATTCACTTTCTTCTTCTCCACACTCTGCTATTCCCCTCCATGTTCCATCCTTCCCTCCAGCTCCATTATTCACTCTCCTACCTGTTCTCTTTCCCTCAGTCTTCCCTTCCAATACATCCTCCTTCACTATTCATCCTATTCGCTTCCCTTCCCAACGCCTCTTCACCTCTTTACCAACCCATCCATTTCCCTTACATTCCCTCCCTTCCCTCCCTCTCCTCATTCCCTCTCCTCTCTCTCTCTCTCTTACCTTCTTCACCTCTTCACCCTCCCTACTACCAACCCATCCTCTCTTACACACCCCTTCTTCCTTCCCCCATCCCCCCTTTCCTACCTTTTCTTTTCCTTCATCTCCCTCACCTTCCTACCAACTTATCCATCCCTTCCTCCTGCTCATATCTCCTCCTCCTCTCCTCATCTCTCTTCCTCCTCTTCACCTCCCTGCACCTCCTCCTCCGTCTTCATGATCATTTTTGTCCTGAGTCCGCGTGTGTGTGGCTCCCGACGTTCGCCTCCGTTATAAATCTTCCCTGACCTTATTATGCCAGGCGGTTTGTTGCCCAGACGCAGAGATTAATGCTCAGGAGGAGGAGGGAGAAAGAGAGAGGAGGGTAAGTGAGGGAAGGTGGGAATGGAGTTGGGTGAGTGAGGATGGATAGTAAGAGTGAAGAAGAGTGGAAGTGAGTGAGAGGAAAATGAGTGAGAGAGAGAATGGAGGGTGGGAGGAAATGGAAGGTGGACGAGAGAGGAAGGTAGGAGGGAAGGTAAGTGAGAGGTGAGGGCAAGTAGGGCAGAAGGAGAAAAGGAGAAAGCGGAGGGAAGGTAAAAAGAGGAGAAAGAAAGGTAAGGCTGGGGGAAGCAAGAAGGCAAGAGTTGGAAGGAAAACAAATAGAGAAAAGAGGTTAGATGGAGATGAGAATATTTTTGTTTTGCCTGCCCTCACCTTCCCTCCCCCTCTCCCTTCCTTCCCCTTACCTTACCTTCCCCTCCCCTTCCCTTCCCTTCCCCTCCCTTCCCCCCTTCCCCTTCCCCTTACCTTCCCTTCCTTCCCCTCCTTCCCTTCTCTTCCCTTACCTTACTTCCCCTTCCCTTCCCCACCTCCTCACCTCCCTTTCCTTCCCTTCCCTCCCTCCCTTCCCTTCCCTTCCCTTCCCTTCCCTTTCTTCCTTCCTTATTCCTTCCCTTCCCCTTCCCCTTCCCTTCCCTTCCCTTCCCTCTTCCCTTCCCTTCCTTACCTTCCTTACCTTTCCCCCTTCCCCTTCCTTTTTACCTTCCCTTTCCCCTTCCCTTCCCTTCCCTTCCCTTCCCTTTACCTTCCTTCCCTTCCCTCCCCTTCCCTTCCCTTCCCTTTCTCCTCCCTTCCCTTCCCTTCCCTTCCCTTCCCTTCCTTTTCCCTCCCTTTCCTTCCCTTCCTTCCCTTCTCATTTTTACTTTTACTTTACTCTTACTCACTTCATCTTTACTCTGTATGCCTTTTACCTTTTCCTTTCCTTTACTCTTTTTACTCTTTTACCTTTACTCTTACCTTTTACCTACCTTACCTTACCTTTCCCTTTCCCTTCCCTTTACCTTAATACCTTACCTTTCCCTTCCCTTCCTTCCTTCCCTTCCTTCCCTTCCTTCCTTCCTTCCCTTCCTTTACCTTACCTTACCTTACCTTGCTTTCCCTTCCCTTCACTTCCCTTCCCTTCCTTTACCTTACCTTACCTTACCTTCCCTTCCCTTCCCTTCCCTTCCCTTGACTGGCCTACCCACCTTTTACCTTACCCTCCTTCCCTTCCCTCACTTTACCTTACTCCACCTTTTACCTTACCTCCCTCTCCCCTTAATTCCTGCCCACCACCCACCCTTCCCTCCCTCCTTTACCCTCCCACCCTCTCCCTTCCCCTCCCTTCCCCCTTCCCCTCCCTCCTCTCCCCTTCCCCACCTTTACCCCACCTTGCCCCACCTTACCCCTCCCCTTCCCTTCCCCTTACCCCACCCACCACTCCACCTTCCCTCCCCTCCTTTCCCTTCCTCCCTTTACCCCACCCCACCTTCCCCTTCCCGCATCTTTGCACCTTACCCACACCCTCCCTTCCCTTCCCTTCCCTTCCCTCTCCCTCTTTCTCCCTCGCCCTTCCTTCCCTTCCCTTACCCTTCCCTTCCCCCCCCTTCCCTTTGCCCTTCCCTTTCCCCCTTCCCTTCCCCTTCCTTCCTTCCCTCCTTCCCTTCCTTCCCCTTCCCTTCCCCTTCCCTTCCCTTCCCTCTTCCCTTCCCTCCCCTTCCCCTTCCTCCCCTTCCCTTCCCTTTAATTTTACCTTTTACCCACTCTTTTACCTTACCTTTACCTTACCTTCCCTTTCCCTTCCTTCCTTCCCTTTACCTAACCTTCCTTGCCTTTCCTTCCCTTCCCTTCCTTCCCTTCCCTTCCCCCTTTCCCTTCCCTTTTTACCTTTACCTTTTAATTTTACCATCTACCTTACCTCACCCACACATGCTCTTAACTCACTGTCAACACTATGTCATGTCCCATTCCGCTGCCTCACCTGAGAATATAATACAGAAAAGTTATTATTCTTTACTATGTGATATTGTAAGGTCAGAAGGTAAATAATACATGTGCTTTTGTTCACTGTGCTTTTAGGAAGACCGTTGTTTGTGAAAGACATCTGGGAACTTTACATACTCATATACACACACATACACATGCAAACAAACAAACAAAACAAAAACCACACACACACAATATGTCAATAAAAGGCCATCTAGTGCAGCATCGGGGCTATGTCAAGGGAGATACGTGATGGTGGTGTTGATGGTGGTGGTGGTCGTAGTAACGGTGGTGATGTCTGCATTGATGGTGATGATTTTCTTTCTTTTTTACGTGTTCGCCCATAGCACGGTAGGTTTTTCAGGGGCCTGGTGGTCGGCCCAGCCTGTCATGGCGCAGGCAATTTTTTATAGGAGTTTACTTTATTTTAGCTCACGCTGCCCCCGGAACTCATTCTTGATTCCTTGATTTGGCCTTTCTGAGTCCAAGATGGGTGGTCTCTGACAGCATGTGGGTATCTTAGGCCACTCGGCGGTGACTGAAAATCCTGTGGTAGTGGAGTCTGAACTGCGTCGTCCAGCAGTCATGGTGAATGCAGGGCCTGCACGCTAACCACTCAAATACCGCCTACACAGATGAATGGCAGGATAGTATGATGGTGGTATATTTGGTGTTGATGGTAGTGACGGTGGGTGGTGATTGTGGTGTTGGTGTAGTGGTGGTGAGGAGACACACACAAGCCTTCAACCAATATCACCTTCAAACTCCTTCCTCGTGTCCCCACCATTTGTCGTATCCCTTTCCTTCCTCCTTCACTTAATTCTCAACTCCATCCATCAAGCATTACCATTCCTCTCCTTTCTGAACCCTCCTTTCTTCCTTTTTCTACCTCCTTTTATTTCCTCTCTACCACACTCCGGTTCCTAATATGCAACAAATCTGGATTCATATTACTATTCCTCCATTTTTCCTTCCCTTTCTACTCCAGTCCCTTTCTTTCCTCTCTCTCTCTTCCTAATGGTAACACAAAGCTCTTCCGACCCTATTCTTCCTCAACAAGCACACTCATTACCCTATTTCACATCCTTTCATACTGTTTTTCTCCTTTTTCCTCCCCCACACTTTCTTCTCATCACTAATAAAACTCTCAAATATCTTGTGTACACCCACTCTCTTATACACTCCACGCCCTCTTCCATATTCATCATCATTTTCTCTCCACCTTGGCTACCCGAAAGTATTTACTGTTTTCCTCTTTCTACACTCCTTCCCTCCTCCTTATTCATTTCCTACCTTTCTTATTCTGGATCCAAATCTACAGATGCCATTTTCTCCATGCACGACACGCACTTCTATTTTCTCCCTCTCCTCTCTCTTTCCACATTCCATTTCCTTCATTTTACCCTAACTCCCTTCCTATGTTATGCAAGCCTAAACACATCAATTGCCCTCCTCTTCCACTCCACCTCACACACACACACACACACACACACACACACACACACACACACACACACACACACACACACACACACACACACATATTTTCACACCATCCTTTCACACTCATCATTTTATCTGAAAGAAGTTTCCACACATTTCCACCCTCGTCATCTAAGGTTTATTTTCACTCTTTTCACTCCCCCTTACCTGGTAGCACATATTTCTCCAGCTGCCCATCCCCGCGTCTCAAGGAAGGAGGATCGCGGTTGGGCTGAGTCAAGGTGGGCAGGTGAGGTGAGGAGGTGAGAAACAGTGAGAAGGTGAGAAGTCGTCGTACCTTTCATTCTCTCTTTGCCCTTACCTGACGTAACGTGTGTAGTGATTGCACGTAAAGTTTATTGATGAATAGGAGGAGAAGGAAGAAGAGAAGGAGGAGGAGAAGAAGGAAGATATAGAAGAATACATGATGATGAGTATGAACGTAAGCAAACGAAGAAAAGTGGGTCAACGAACGAAGGAGAAGGAGAAGAGGAGAAGGAAAATGTAGAAGGATAAATAGGATAATGAATATGAACGTGAGAGTTAAAGAAGATATTATAATAAGTGAAATATATAATTCCTATGGGAAAAACACGTGCTCCTTTTCCAGACATGAAACATATATCTAAAGGTACTGGAGATGTGGGTATCGATCCCTGCACCTCTCACATGCTAAGTGAGCTGCCCACCATCTGAGCCACATCCCCAGGAGGTGCAAGCGGGGATCGAAACCAAGCCTTTCTACATGCAGCTGAACGTTTCACTGGAGCTATACCCCCTTGAGATGACGGCCGGTGTGAGATTTGAAGTGTGTGTGTGTGTGTGTGTGTGTGTGTGTGTGTGTGTGTTTACAACAAAGGAGATAGCTCAAGGGGCAACACAAAGAAGGAAACAATACTAAAAGAAAAGCCTGCTGCTCGTTGCTCCTAAAAGAATCCAGAGGGCTGAAAGATAGGTCAATTTGGAGGGAGAGGTGGCTCGACACCTCTCCTCTTGGAAAGAGTCTGCTGTAGGCAGGATGAAATACAGATGAAGGAAGATTGTTCCAGAGTTTACCACCGTGAGGGGATGCCGAAAAGGAGGATGTTGGTTAACTCTGTGCGTAAGTGGATTTGGACAGTAAAGGGATGAGCTTTAGTGGAAAGTCAGGCAGTGGTCATGAGTTGAGGTAGGCACAGTTAGCAAGTTCAGAAGAGCACAGAAAATAACGAGATGAAGATAGAGAGAGGCAACATATGGCGGATTTAAGAGGTAGAAGACTATCAGTAAGGATAGAGAGTTGATGAGACGAAGAGTTTTAGACTCCACTTCCTGTCCAGAAGAGCTGTGTGAGTGGTGCCTCTCCCCACACACACACACACACGTGAGATGTGCATACTGCATACGAGGGCGTGACAAGGCCCTGTATAAGTGGATAATAGCAACTGCGCGGTGGAGAAGAACTAAGGAGACGATACAGAACGCCCAACCGGGAGGAAGCTGATTTAGTGAGAGATTTAAATTTCAGTTAAGATTTGAGTTAAGGATAAACCATGACATTTAGTTGAAGATGGTGATAGCTGAGTGTTGTCAAATATCAGGTGATAGGTGTTTGCAAAGATTGTACGAGCTGGATAGGTGGAGAAATTGGCTTTTTGAGGCATTGAAGGACACAAGGTTCCTTTTACCCAATCAAGTGATAGTAAGGTCTGAGGTTAAGCGTTCTGCAGCCTCCAGCCTGGAGTCATGTGTAACTCCTTGAGAGGGTCCCCGTTGAAAGAAGATGAATAATGCAGAGGAGACCAAGGTATGAGTGGATAGACAGTTTGTTATGGAAAGAATGAATAATAGGAAGAGAGTGATAGAACAGAACCTTTCGAACACTACTGTTGATAGGTTTAGGGAAGAACAGTGACTGTGTGTGTGTGTGTGTGTGTGTGTGTGTGTGTGTTAATATATCTCTGTCAACAAAGTTATCCATGACAGAAATATATATTTTTTTCTTCGTGTCCGTGTGTATTTTTTTCTTTATTTTGTGTGTTCGAGTTTTTATCTCTTTGCGGTTAGTCGATTTTTTTTTATGAATGTGTGTTCTTCCTCTTTTTTCTTATATTTTTCCATTGTTTTCTTTCTTTTTTATCGTCATTCTCTTTGCCTATTTTTCTATCTGTCACTTTCCTCTCTTTGGAATTTATTGTTTTTATATGCAAAGCTCTTTTTGGGGGTTTCTTTCTTTCGTTCTTTTATTTTATTTCTGTATGACATTCGGTTTCAAAATATTTGCGTGATTTCGTTTTCCTTTCTTTTCATTATTTTATTATTGCATGTCGTTACCTACTTGCTTGCTTGTTTTTTTCTTTATTTTTATTTTTTTGGGTCTCGCTTCAGGTGACATATTTCGATCCCTCAAATTTCGTCTTTTTTTGTAATTTACTTACTTATCTTTTTTAATCGATGTTTTCTCTCATTTCTAGTTTTCATTTTTCGTTTTTTTCCAGCTTAGGTTATGACGGTATCTTTTCTTGCACTCTTACTTTCCTTTATTTTCTTACTTTTCTTTTTTAACTTTATCGCTCTTCTTTATTTCTCCTTTCTACTGCCTTTTATTCCACGCTATTTGCAGTTTGTTTTCTCATGATTGTTTCTTTTCTTTCTTTCTCTCTTTCTTATTTTCTTTCGTAGTTTCTTTATCGTTCTTCCGTTTCTCAATTCCGCAGGTTTCAACTCATTCTATTTGCAGTTTATTTTTTTATATGTTTGCTGTTCCTTACATTCTTTCCGTCCTTCAACCTTTCCTTCTTTATTCATTTCCTTCTTTCCCTCTTTATCGCTGTTTTGCTTTTATTTTATTTTGTTTTATTTGCATTTTGGTTTTTTTATGCCATCGCAGTTCATTCATTTATTTATTTATTACGTTTTTTCTATATTTATTACAATTCTTGGTCCAATGTTCTTTTATTTTTTCGTTCTTCTTCTTTCCCTTTTTATTGCTGGTTTCCATTTTGCTTATTTTTATTTTATCATATTTTGCAGTTTCTTTTCCACCATTGCAGTTTCTTTCTTTCTCTTTCTTTTCTGCTTTCTCTACATATTTATTATAATTCTTGGTCCTCTTTTCCTTTATTTCTTTCGTTCATGTTATTTATTTAATTTTTCTGTAAGTAAATATTTCTTCCTTTTGCTCTCTTTTGCTTTATTTGTAGTGTATTATATGATTTCAGGGTCTATCTTTCTTTCTTTCGTTTTATGTTTATTTTTTATCATGTGAACGTAAATATATATCTTGGCTTCCACTTACACGTCTTTCTTCATATGATTTCAAATGCTTACTTTCCTTTTTACTTATTATTCTTTATTCTCTATCTCCCCTGCCATCATTAGGTTGTTGATTTAAACATTTACCGCTCTCTCCCTCTCTCTCTCTCTCTCTCTCTCTTTCTTTTTCTTTTTTTGTTCTGTCTCTCCTTTCATCTCCAGCTCATGTACATTAACCTTTGCCTCTCTCTCTCTCTCTCTCTCTCTCTCTCTCTCTCTCTCTCTCTCTCTCTCTCTCTCTCTCTCTCTCTCTCTCTCTCTCTCTCTCTCTCTCTCTCTCTCTCTCTCTCTTTTTTTATTCTGTCTTTTCATCTTTAGCTCATGTACATTAACCTTTGACTCACTCTCTCTCTTTTTCTCTCTTTCTTTTTCTTTCTCCTCTCCTTTTCCACAATGTTTCTGTTTGCTCGCCATTACATTCCTCTCTTTCATATTTTTGCTGCGTTCTTAACTTTCGCTGCAAACTTAAAAAAGAAGACTCGTTTCATGCACCTTCTTTGCCGCCCACGCGTTCACTACACGTTTTTCCTCTTCTCTCTCTCTCTTGCTTCCTCTCCTCTCTCTTTTTCTCGTTGCCTTCCTTCCATCAAGTCCTCATTACCGTCGCCTCTTCTTTATTCAGGGTTTCCTCCGGCTATCAACCAATTTTTACTCATTTTCTCTTTACGTGTCTTTTCGCTACTCGTTCTCAGTCTGTTCTTTCTTTTTCTCATGTTTTTTTCTTTTGGTTTTGTTCGTATGCTTTATTTTTTCGTTTACTATCGTTTTGTTTTTATCCATTCTCTATTTTTTTCTCTACGTGTCTTTCTTCTCTTCGTTTCCAGTCGTTTCTTCCTCTTCTCGTTCAGTTTTTCTTTCTTTTCTACTTTTTTGTTTTTTTTATTTCGTTTTTTTTTCCTCTTCCAGCGTTTCTTTATTTTTACATCTATTCTCTTTTCATTTCCTCTTTACTTGGCTTTTTTCCTCCCTTTTTCAGTCGCTTCTTTCTCTTTCTCTTGTAGTATTTTGACTTTTCATTTATATTCGTACTTGTTTTCTTTTGTCAATATTTCCTCGGGTTCAAGCATTTCTTTATCTATGTCTTTTGCTATGTCTTTCTTTCATTCATTTTCTCTCTTCGTGTTTTCCTTCTCTTCACCTTTATTCCTTTTTTTTTACCTTTTCTCTTCTACGCTCTGCTTTTTGTTTGTATTTGTATTTGTTTTGTTTTATGCCAGTCTCTCTCACGTGTTTTTTTCCTTTATCTTTCTATATATTTTTGGTTCTGCGTTTTCTGTGTATATATTTCTCTATCATTCTTTTTCTAGCATGTTTCTCCCTTTCTGAATTTCTCTCCATTTGTTTCCTTTACTTATACTCTCAATTTTCATTCTCCATTTCTTCATTTTTTTCCTTTCTCCTCCATCAGTTCCCCCTCCTCCTCCTCCTCCTGTCCTCTTTTATCCACTCTCTCTTTTTTTTTCACTCCATCTTCGTTTCTGTCTCCTCCATTTACTCTTTTCCTTTCTCCTGATTCCTTTCCGTTCACTCTTCTCCTTTCCTCTGCTTCCATTCCTTATCCTTTCTCCTCGTGTTCGCCTTTTGTCCACCTCTCCCTCTCTCCATTTCCCCTTTTTCAGTTTCTCTCTACGTCGGTATCTCACTTCGCTCGTTCTCTCTCTCATTTTTCCGCCATTATTTTCTCTTTCTTTCTCCTCCACTCTGCCCCCCTTCTTCTCTTCCATCTCAGCCTATTTCGTTTCCTCCATTTTTGCATCGTTCCCCCTTGCAACATCTTCCTAACCCCCCCCCCCCACACACACATCCATCATCCCTTTCTCTTTTTCCTTTCTTTCTTCCCCTTTTTCACAACCTTTACTGCCCCCATGTCTTCGCCTTCCCCTTCATCACATCTCCCTCCCCTTCTCTTTTATTTCCCAGGCTTCTTTTTGTTCCTGTTCTCTTCACCTCTACTGCTTCCTTCCTTCCTTCCTTCCTTCTTTTGTTATTTCCCTAATCCTAGTACTGTCTTGTATATCATGTTTCATCTCTTGCCTTACGACCTTTCTTCCTCTCTCTCATTTTCTGCCATTATTTTCTTTCTTTCTCCTTCACTCTGTCCCCTTCCTTCTCTTCCATCATAGTCTATTTCGCTTCCTCCCTTTTTGCATCGTTACCCTTGCACCATCTCCCTTTTCTTAGTCAATCTTCTTTCATCCCATCTTGCATTTCTCATAATTCTGCTACTTCCCTCCTTCCTCTTTTCCTTTTCTCCTATTCCCCATTCGTCAAACTTCTTAACTGCTTTCTCTCATTTTGCTTTTCTCCTACCTTTTCTGTTTCCCTCCTTTCTTCCTCTTCTCCTTTTCTTTTCACTCGTATTCGTTAACAATTAGCTACTTCCTCCCCGTTTCGGTCCTGCTTTTCTCCTTACCTTTCTTTTTCCCCCTCTTTCTCCCTCTTCTCATTTCTCCTTCAACCCATATTCATCAAAATTTACCTGTTTTCTCCCCTATCTTCGTCCTGATAACCTCCTTACCTTTCTACTCCCCCTCCTTCTCTCCCTTTCTTCCCTTAACCCCTAGTCTCATAACATCTAATACTCCCATTTCCCTTCCCCCGCAAACCATTCCACACTCCTAAATCTTCGTATCGTTTAAAATAACCGCGTTTTTCTTGGTAAGATCCACTTTTTCCCCATGAGAGCTTGCCTAATTACAGAGCCGGCCACCACAACAGAGACATCAGGAGTGTAGGCGGGGCGTAAGGGCCACGAGGGAACGCTGCAGAGGCGCCCGCGGGAGTAGTAATTGGAGTAACATGAACCCGGGATATGCAAGGGCCGAGGCAAGGAGTGGGGGTTAGGAAGAGCATGCTAAGGTTGGTATTCTCTTAATGCTTCCGTTTCTCACGTCAGCTATTTCCAAAGGTCAAAAATAATATCAATCGGGTTATCATGAGTGCATATTTAGGTTCATGGTTCAGAAGAAGGGTCAGTCTACCAGAAGGGCCAATGAACTACCCCTGGAAATTCTGAAAACTCCTACGAAAGCCGCGTGAAATATGTGTGCTTGGACCCCGAAATGTTTGAGAATGTGGCCCTTAGAGACTCCCTGACCCCGCGGAGGAGAAGAAAACGAGGAGTGCTTTAAAGGAAAACGGGATAGTAGTGCATATTTAAAAAGGGGAACGTGTGTATTATTCTGCCTTACAAAGTTTGAAGTGTAGTGAAAGAGAATGGGAAAGGCATGTTGTAACCCGTAATCCGGGTCACACAGGGGAGACGACACACTGTTTGTACTAGTGACACTTGACTTAAAATTCTGGTACTTTTAGGAGTATTTAAAGGAGTTCGTAAATGGGGTGATGAAACGGTGTCGCCTTTCTTATATGTATTTTATTCTACCTTAATACTACTTAATATTACAGAGGGTAAAAATATTGTTTAAACCAGCGACTGGCTTACTAGACTCAATGAGTCTTCAGGTTTTCTTTCACTATTGGTTACTGACGTTAACACTAGTATAATATTGAGTAAAAACTCACACAATAAAGTATCATAGAAATATAATCCTAAGTAAAACTAAGATAATAGAACACAATAGATATGTTAGATACGCTTTCCTCTATGGTAATTCTTCACTCCATACTCACAGTAGCAACGATGAATGTTCTACCCATGTTGTCTAGGGAAGGACAACTGAGTGTCCAGCCACGAACAGAGTGCTGGTTAATCTGAGGTCAAGCCTGGAGAAAATGCTTCTTATATAGGCAGATATCGCGAGGGTAATACGTCAGGCGTGTGAGTCATACATCAAACTCACACCGAGCTCATACAATAATCTACCTAACCGACATGCTTAATTCACGCGGTGACGCAGCTTTGTTTTCATAACATTTTGTTCCGCGGTTGATCGTGTTTTTAGGCCGCGGTGATTGTGTTTTGGCTTAGAGAGATAAGCGGGTGCGTTAATGGGCAATTACAATTGTGTATAGGTTGGTAAATGAACAGTGGGGACAATCATGTGTTGGAGTCCGTGTTGTGTTTTAGCGGTCGATACCGCTGTTGTCATCGGAAAATATTGCCGGTGAAGATGATGATGACACGAGTGGTGTCGCAGCCCTCGGGCACCATACCCCCTGTTAAAACCACGCCACGTCCTCGTGGCACGAAGCGTCCGCCCGGCGGACGACCATGGAGGGCCAAGACGGGGATGGCGGGATCGTGGGGGAGGAGTCCTGCGAGAGACGGGACCTGAAGAGACAGAAGAAGGCCACCCCACCGGCGACGAAGACGACGCCGAGGAGGAGCAGCCACCCCCACCAAGGGAGGAAGGGGTCGAAGGCGGGGACCGGAGAGACGGATTCCTGGAGCGCGTGAAGTGCTGGAGGGAGGTCCAGCGGGGGGCCAGAGACGACCCAGGCGACGGCGGCGGGGAGGAAGGGCCAAGGAGTCCTGGCCAGAGCGATGAGACCACGTCACGTCCGATGTGGAAGGGGCGCGATGAACCGTCAGCGGGGCGTCACCGTCCATAGTAGCAGAGGCAGGGAGGCTGAAGGCGTCGGGTGGGCACTACAGCCCATACCGAGGCTGAGAGACCCGTCCGTTGATGGTCTGCCTGTATTTGGAGACCGGGCTGTCCGGCAGACCATGGTGACCATCTGGGGAGTATCGGTAGCGAAGACCCAGCCCGCAGGAGACGGGATGAAGACTGGGGAAGACTCTGAGGAGAGACTTAGAACACAGCGAGAGGGCGTCTGGGCGATCGAGAAAGAGAGCGATCTCGCAGCGCTGGACAGAAGTCGAGTAGACAGGGGCGACAGGGGACATACATAGAGCAGGTGGTGTTTAGTACAGCGGTCCAAGGAGTCTAAGAGCATATAGTGAGTGCGGTCTTCAGAAACCGCAAGGTAAGTAGAAAGCGTGTCGGTGTGCAGAAAATATGGCGTGCCATCAAGATGAAAAGGCAACGCGTCCATTTTAAACACATCGAACACGTCAGAGGGATCCCCTTTCATGGGGATTTGTAAGTAGAAGTGAAGGGTTCCTGAGGAAAGCGTACCTTTAGAAATAACCCTAGAGACATCTCTATACAATGCTAAATATTCCTGTGCTGCAGGGAAAAGTAAGCCTGGGTAATGGAGTGACGCATTGCTGAGCACACGAAATAGTACATCATTTGGAAGGAGGAGAGGGGAAACCTGCGTTTGGGACAGCTGCTGAAGGCCAAGCTTGAGATTCAGAGTATCATGATTTAGGTCACTAAGTGCCAACTGAATGAGAAGGATAGTCTCCAAAATACGCATTTCCCCTTCAATTTGCAAGGTTTTTAGTGAGAACTGACGGATATTCGCTGAGGCCAAAGCCGAGGCGGACTCTAGACGGAGATGGCAGAATGAATATGACGGAGGTCCTGAACTGTGGCGTTGAGGACTTCCTGATGGAGGTTGTTGACGTCTCTCTTCTGTGGACAGAGTGTAGAGCTGGAGCTTCCCGTGTATCACATCTATTTGGGCCTGGTGGCCGTACCGAAAAGGAGGTTTACTACCGAGCCAAGGAAATCCACGGCCTCGCTTCTGGCGAGTCCGAAACAGGCTTCATCTCTACCACTCATAGCCGACAGAAAGCTGTTAAGATCTTTGAATAACTTCTCAAACTCAATGTGAAAAGAGTCTAGAGTGCGCCTGAGCAGACCAACAGTGGGGAACGATTGATTCATATGTTCAATCGACCATGAAACTTCCGCTGTTAGATTTGCCACGTTGATGAGAGGACGTTGGATGTCGTCCGTCTTGATGACGACGGGGACAACATAGTACCGTCCTGTCAACAGCATCTTAAAGACTGGGGAGAAGACGAGGCCGGGACGAATGGGTTGCTCCCGGGAGGGATCAAGGGAAGACAAGGAGAGGGCAACACCCAGGATCTGTAATTATAGGGGGCATCAGTTCGTTGGGCGTTGGCTATACTCAAGAGGGTGTTCCATGACATTGGGGAGAGAAGGGGGTACCGTATTGGATCGTAATGAGCGACTGACACAGGGCTCTGAAGGAGCTGAGGGAACCAATGAGGGGACCTCTGAAGCATCTGAGGAGACAGGAGCCGGTGAGGAGAGCTCGGAAGGAGCTGGAAAGGACAATGGCAGCGGCTCCTCGGGGGAATAAGTCATGGGGAGTGGGTCCACTTCTACTACTTGATCAGGGAGAGGGTATGCACGCCTGACATTAGGAGAGTCATGGAAGCCAAGAGAGTCCTCGTGAACGACCTGAACATTATTTGTGTGAACTGTCTTGATCTTACCACCTCTAACATGACGCAGTCGTAAGACTACAGGGCTTATTTTTCTAGCACCCTAAAGGTCCATTGAACAAGGGCTGGAGCTTCTTTGGTTCGCCCTTTGTACATACATGCCTTAAGTAGACCTGATCTCCTACTACCACCTGTT